>NC_139958.1:8028630-8238630 GCF_963454915.1 Gymnoscopelus microlampas
AGTCTGTGTCTCATAGCATTATCTAAAACATATTGTATTATTTACATGTATACATCATGGTTTTACCGTTCCTATAATGTCTGTGCGAACCCGGGGGTCTGGTAGGGGGGTTAAGAAGCGACCTGGGCTGTTTAGCAGCCTCAGGATCAGAGGAAGCGACTGTCACAGCTGCCAACAGGCAGACTATACAGTACATGACTATACTGACAGACAATCTATGTACTGAAAAGACACTTTCGTATGTCACCGTGGGAAATTGTATGAACTGCTTGCCCACACAGCAATGTGATGTAATGTCTGTCTCCTCTGAAAGCTTGTTTAAAAAAAAGACAAAATAAAAAGGTTGGTCACAAAAATAATACCTTGGCGGGTGATGTGTTAAAGGGATAGTTCACCCAAAAATTACTTATTTTCTATCAATTACACAGCCCAAGCCTTCAATTCATGGATTTTTGTCGCATTCCTAAGCCAATAATTTGATGACCGGCGGAAAGATGCTAATGTCTCCTGTAGGAGACTGAAAGTTGACACTTTGAGTCTCCTACCTGAGCCGCCGCCGGTCATCAAATTATTGGCTTGAATTATCCCTTTAAGGGTTGTTGTCCGGACTAAAGAACATGGAACAGGTCTGTCACCACAGGTCATTATGGGTAATGGTGAAATAATTGCAGTTTACTACCTTGACGATAGATTAATAGATGTTGCTTTTTCTGAACCTAAACTAGAAAACATGTTTCTTCTTTGACACTATGAGTAACAGTACAAAAGCATCGGCACCAAAATATACTTAAAGTACCAAAAGTAAAAGTACTCATTATGCAGAATGTCCCCATTTCACAACTTATCATAATGTGTAAAATGTATTAAATATTTTTGAAAATAGCAGATCTACAAGCTCACAACACGTCGCATCGCGACGTGTTGTGAGCTTGTAGATCTGCTATTTTCAAATAGCCAAAGTTTAAATAGGGCTGAAGTGATTAATGTATGTTTAGTAATAATAATCAAAATCTACAAAGTAACTATAGTAACTAAGGTTTTCAAATAATTGTAGTGGAGTAAAAGTACAATGTTTGTCTCTGAGATGCAGTGGAGTAGAAGTAAAAGTATAGAAAATTGGAAATACTCCAGTAAAGTAAAAGTACCTCAAAATTGTACATAATTAATTACAGTACTTGAGTACATCATTAATTATTTTTGCACCACTGTGCTAGAAAGGATTTAAACGTTTATAGTGAGTCACACGCTCCCCATATCAGAACCCTGTCTGAAATATGAAAATAAATGTGAGATTCTGATATCCCTACCCTCCCTTCATCTGTACAGTATGAGCAATTAATTAGACCCACCGCTCTCTGCTCTGAAAACTGCCATTTTGATGGATTTGCTATATTATATCCAATTATTTCTAAGTAATTGCAAAACATTCGTATAATTAAGTATTTCTCCCCACCCAATAAATTTCTCCTACATTTCCCACACTTAAAATTAAAGTTCTAAATAGTAAAAAAAGCAAAGAAATTAAAAGAAAAGTAGTTTGACGCTGATCACTTGTGGTTTGTGAGATTACACTTAGACAGACAGACAGACAGACAGACAGACAGACAGACAGACAGACAGACAGACAGACAGACAGACAGATAGACAGACAGACAGACACTCTTCTAGTACTGTAGGAGCCACGCTGAAGCCTAACAATATATGTATTTTGTATTATTATTATTAATGATGGTTTTGACCGTTACACCAAGGGACAGCAGGGGTGCAGAGATTGTCCTTGTTGGTCTGAAATCTTCTCCAAGCTCATTAAATAGTGACCCCAACCCCCAAATGTCACTCCCTCTCTGAACATTTTAATATGAGAAGACCTATACGACTGGGGTCTTCAACAGGGGGGCCCGCCAAATCTTTGTGTGATAGGAACTTTTTGAAATTGAACCCAAGCATCCCCATTCTGAGGGGAACATTGGCCGAAAATAGCAGATCTACAAGCTCGCTATATTCGGCAAAGAGGTTTGGTGTAGAGGGGAAAAAAGAGCAGACTAAGTACTGAGTGAAAGATTCAGTTAACCAAGTATTAAGGGCCTAAGTCAGGGGTCTTCAACGTTTTCAGGCCAAGGACCCCCTAGCTGAGAGAGAGACGAAGCAGGGACCCCCTCTATATTGTATAAAATTGTGTTTCAGATAACATTTTGCTGCTTTTTTCCCTCTACAACACCTCTTTGCCAAAAATAGCCGATCTACAAGCTCACAACGCCTCGCAGCGCGAGGCGTTGTGAGCTTGTAGATCTGCTATTTTTGGCCAAAGATCTCCTCAGAAAAGGGACGCGTTTAACCACTTGATAACATTCAAGTGGTTAAAGTAAAAAAAAAATCATATCACACAAAGATTTGGCGGATCCCCTGTAGTAACTCTGAGGACCCCCTAGGGGTCCCGGACCCCCTGTTGAAGACCCCTGGTTTAAGTGGTTAAATGTCTGATATACTGTACATATTAATATGAATCCAACACTGATGACAGTGCTGGTCAAAGACGTCTATGAAGCCATCTAAATCTATGAAAAAAAGTTTGATCTGCTCCACAATTTTATACAGTATGTAGTGGGGGTCCCTGCTTCATCTCTCTCTCAGCTAAGAGGTCCTTGGCCCGGAAAATGTTGAAGACCGATACCCAACGAGATCCTCTGCCTCTTTCTACCCATGTGTGTAATTGTGTTGTAGAACAGAGAGACGGAGAGATGCTGGCTGCAGTAATAACATTCAAACCTTACCAGAAGCAAAGATTTGAGTTAAAAATGTTCGCATTAAAAGAAATATATATACTCAATGATTTGCACAATTTGCACAATTTTTCAAAAATAGCAGATCTACAGTACAAGCTCGTAGCTCGGCACTCGGTGCCGAGCTATGAGCTTGTATATCTGCTATTTCTGAATAGCCAAAGAAATCTTAAAAATGACACAGATGCGTTCCCGGTCTTATAATGGATTAATGAGTGCTGTTTGCTTCTTGTTAATCTGAGTTCCCAGAAGTTTTCGCCAGCTCTGGCGAGGAACTTCTGGGCCAGAGCCCTGGTATTTGTGGGCGGGATGTACCTTACGCTCTGAATCTGAGCGGACACGCCTCTTACCGGTCTGAGAGCTGTGCAACTCGTCTAAAAAGTCCGACGAGAGGCAAACAGCAGTACACAACAATGGCGGCCGAAATTTCTCAAGGGGAAATTGCTTCCCGTCGATCCTATTTAGATGCAACACCCACTGCATGTGGATCCCGCCCCCTTTTCTTCATTGGCTGTTGATTTGAATCACAACGCAGTGGCCGCGCCCCTGCTGTCCAAGCTCCGACGCTAACCCTCCCAGACTAGCTTCTTGTAAACCGTGTAGATTGCTGACTTCTTTCAAGTTGAGGTACTTACATTTATTGCACCAACAAACTACCGTCTCTCTGAAAGTGGTGGCGCGGAGTGACTTTCATCTGGTGACAAGTCATTGAATCAAAATCACTTAAATGTCGCATTTATGCCGTCTCACTGTGCACAGTTGTTTCTGTTTGTACTGCACAGTGACATTTACAATTTACAATCTAGGCGCTTAGCAGACGCTCTTATTCAGAGCGACTTACAAGTGTGAGATCGGTATAAGAAGAGTTAGCATGAGCTCTAGTCAACAAACGAGGTGAATAACCACATGTGTATGTGTATTGTGACAAGCCTAGCGCGCGCGTGCGTGCGTGCGTGCGTGCGTGTGTGTGTGTGCGTGCGTGCATGCCACACACACACACACATTATATCCTGTATACGAGTGCCCTTGACCATGTCAGTTAAACTGCTTAACAGCGAGTCTAACAGCATCATCTCATGAGCCTGCATGCATCCCATCTCAGCAGTGTGATGTGAGTAAGTACTTCATTATGGAAACCAGTGGCCGCAGGTTCTCTCCATAATAATAATAATAATAACACCCAGGAGTCTAAATCAACCTCGGTGTACACAGGCAAAAGCATTTAAGCCCCTGTTTAATAGTGATTAATACGCCCTGCAACACCACAACACAAAATGGCCTCACAACACCATGCCATCCATCACCGATATGAAACTACGGCATCCTCTACGACACGCATTCATCCACAACAGCGTGCCTCTGGGAGCCGACGAGGGCGAAAAGCAATTCCTCTTGTATCAATCAGTGATGTAATTGGGTTAAAAATGGAAACCAAATGGACAATGAAAAATGAATATGGGAATGGGATTATACTTTGATTTGTCTGCATCATTTGTTTGTACAGCAGAACTTCTATAATTAGATCTTGAGTGAGTTTCTTCTCTCTGGAGTGGCTAAGGCTGCCCCCCACCCTCACCACGTTTAAAACCACACTCAAAACCCACCTTTTCAAACTCGCATTCCATACATAAAATCCCAATGCCCCTCGTTTGCTTACCTTTCTTTTATATATATTTTTAACTAGTTCTTCCTAATAAAGTTGTTTTTATCTTGCATCTGTAAAGCGACTTTGAGTACCTAGAAAAGCGCTATATAAATGTAGTATTATTATTATTATTATTATTATTATTAGCAATAGTTGGTTTAAAGGTAACACCTTAACTACTTTTATACTGTATGCTCAAAAACTTCTTTTTTTATCAATTTGTTTTTTTTGGTAAATGTTTTGAAATTCTTTCACCTATAATGACATGTAAAATATGTAAGATGCCAGGTTGAAAGTGGTAAATATATTGTCTCTGTCAGGTGGAAAACTCGACAGCAACGATATGGTATTGAGGGGGAAATACACGTTAAGTGTTCAGGAATGTCACACCGAGGTTCTGGATGTGGTGAGTTCCTCCTAAAATGACTTTAGAGGGACATGATAATGACCCAGGGTGTCGCTTCTCGCGTATATATACGCTCTGAGAAACAAGTGGGAACTTCACACAAAGCAAGCACATTTCAAAAGGACTTGGAGGAGGCCAGGCAGGCAGGAATCTTTTGCTGTATTCTTTGAGACAAACATACACGTATTTCGGGCCGATTTTTTTGGGGGACAAAAATAGCAGATCAACAAGCTCACAATGCGATGCAGACTTCAGGGCTCTATACTGTCACGCATTAATATTTAATTATTGCTGTCAGAAAACAAGCAATTATGTTAAATCAGACATTAAGCACCAAGTGGAATGATCCTCTATTGCATTGGTTCTCAAAGTGGGGTCCGGGGACCCCCAGGAGTACTTGAGGGGGTTCCAGGGGGTCCCCAGCTAAATGATAGATAGGAACCAAATGGACCCTTATGGGTCTGTAACTCTGAGAGTGTCCAAATGGAACCAAATGGACCCTAACAGGTCCATTTGGTTCCATTTGGACACTCTCAGAGTTAAATTAACATTGATTTTACAATATGAATTGTGGTCCCAGTGATATAAATGCCATTAAATGGGGGTCTATAGCCCTAATGCATGTCAAACTGGGGATCCTTGAAATTAAAATGGTTGAGAATCACTGGTAGAGCCGTAAAAAATCTTCTCTTATGGGGGTCCCTGGCATATCTTTTGAAATGGGGGTCCGTGGGCTAATAAGTGTCAATTTGGGGGTCCTTGACATGAAAAAGTTTGAGAACCACTGCTCTATTGCATAACTCGACTGAGAGATATGGCAGTCGAATCAGACTGAATCGACTGTCATATCTCAGCCGAATCATGCCAAAAAAGAACTATACGCAAACTATATGCATTTGGCCAATCAGATTCGACTATATAAATTCTTAGTCGGGGACAACCCTAAATGCATTTATTCATATGTTAAGTTTAAAACCTCTAAGTTAAAAGTAGGGTAAGTGATATTTTTTGGTACAATTTTGTTTTGTTGTTAAAGGGTTAAAGTACTATATTCTGATAGTAATCATTGCTACAGAGCATTTGTTCGGTCACAGTGACAACATTTAAGCCGATCAGGAGAGAGCACTGAAAATGCATTTTCTGTCTAATAAAGAGCTGGAGAGACATGGGAGACTCCTTTTACTGAACAAACACTCTACAGCAATGAGTACTATCTTAGAACTAACTTATTTTAACCAAAGTAAATCACTTACCCTACCTTTAAATAACATTCTTGTTTGATGTCATCAGTGTGAGACCGGAGTCAGCTGTCTCTGTGACTCACTTTGATGACGTCATCATTTCTAGGAAATGCTTCTGGCGTGACCGTAGTAGATGACAGGGCCGAGAGGCCTTCTGGGAACCCGGAAGGTCACCAGTTCGACCCCCAGCTCGCCTGCCTGTACATGTCGAAGTGTCCCTGAGCAAGCCACTTAACCCCACAGCTCCCCACCGAGGGTTTATCAAAACCGAGCGAGCCATACTGGAGCCACAAGACTTCCCTTTCCCGCTTTTTCATTTATACGCCGTTGTACGACAGTGTCGCACGCCTAAAGTAGCCGAACTACAAGCTCACACCTCGCCATTCTTACTGTATTTACTTTTTGTTACTTAATAACGGTTACAAGAGCTTTAAACAGGAACTCAGGTTTGGCTCCTCCTCTTTTTCTAGTCCACTTCCTCCCCGGGTGCTTCTGTGTTTATTCCTACTAACAACAACATTACATGTTTAAAGGTAGGGTAAGTGATATTTTTTGGTTAAAACAAAAAGTATTTCGTTAAAAGGTTAAAACACTATATTCTGATAGTAATCATTGCTATAGAGTGTTTGTTCAGTAACAGATGTCTCCCTGTCTCTCCAGCTCTATAATAAACAGAAAATACATTTTCCGGTAGGTGTCAAAATCTCAGCCAATCAGGAGAAAGTACCCATTTTTAAGCTTAATATGTATAGTGTTCCAGTTCCAATTTTGTCTGCTCATTTCTTAGTGTCATCACTTCCAATTTCACATGTGTAATCTATATCCTAATTGAGTTCTCTGTCCTGGTTGGATAAAATTGGAAATGAAACTGAAACTGAAACGAAAATGCATTTTCTGTTTAATAAAGAGGTGGAGAGACAAGGAGACTCCTTTAACTGAACAAACACTCTATAGCAATGAGTACTATCAGAATATAGAGCTATTTAACACTTATTTTAACCAAAGCAAATCACTTACCCTACCTTTAAGGCAGTGGTCCTGACAAAATCTGTCTTGAGAGATGACCTCGTTATTGACCCGAGTTCATGCTTACTCAGCTGCTTATTCAAACACTTGTAAGTCACACTGGATATAGAGCGTCTGCTAAATCCCTAAATTATAAATCGTGCTGTCGTGGGTGCGACACGTTGTGAGCTTGCGGGTCGGCTATTTTCCCAGCACGCGACACCGTCGAGCAACGGAACATATAGATTGGGGGGCATAACGGATGAAATGCAGGGAGGGTGTCCTGGGACCGTACAAGAAGAGGTGTGGCGTTTTACAACGTGGATAACTCATGTCAGGAGCAAATGTGCATGTCAGGCCAGGGACATTGATCACCAGCGCCGTGTCATAGCACTGAGCTTAATGAGCAAATCTGGACAGATAGGGGGCGGCGGGGAGCTGTCTCCTTCCCTGGGCGACTGTCAATCAAAACCAAGACACTGCGATGCCATTATCAAACGAGGCACATATCTCTACAACAAGACAAGCACACCCGTACCCCCAGATAACAGCGCCGTACACTGTTATTACTATCAAGGTGAATGAGGGTGCGGCCGACACGTTGATGGATTAGAATCTCCATGTCATAATAAAGTAATACGATTATAGACACGATTACCGGTTGAAATACTGCACATCGTCGGCGCTATGCGCTTTTTTTCAAGTCCTTTGTTATCAACAAAACTGTTTTACTTTGGCAGGATTTAGAGTTACAATAGCTCATGGTGGGAGGAGGAGGTATTGTGCATTACAAGAGAGTACTTTCGGTAGACTGACTGTTGATAAAACAGGCTTTTGTTACTACTGTACAAAATACCTCCCATTGTTTAATGCGGTTTGCCAGACGGTGGGAAAGTTTATCTTTGATATTCAAGTCGGGCCACTTTCAGAATCCAGAGGCTTTTAAAGATCAGAACACAATATTAATGTGGAGAAACTCAAGGACTAACAGTAGTGCACTATAATTCAGAGTGAAAAGTCACAAGGCTGGGTAAAGTATACACTGAGGAGCTTTGATCAAATCAAGTATGTGAACAAACTGATGTAAAGCAGTTTCAATCCACTATAGTTTAACCACTTAAATCCTATAGACCAGGGGTCTTCAAAAGGGGGTCTCAGAGATACTGGAGGGGGGCTGCCGAACGTTTGTGTGTGATAGGGACTTTATTATTTAAAATGTTTACATTAACCACTTGAACCCTCGCATCCCTATTCTGAGGGGAACATTAGCCGAACATAGCAGATCTACAAGCTCACAACGCGTCGCAGACGCGTTGTGAGCTTGTAGATCTGCTATTTTTGGCAAAGAGGTTTGGTGTAGAGGTAAAAAAAAAAAAAGAGCTGACCAAGTGCCGAGCCAATGGTCAAGTTTACAAAGTATTGAGGGGTGGTTAAATGTCTGAAAACACACATTTAACACAAATCCAATAATGTAGTGGGGGTTAGTCCCTGCTTCATCTCTCTCTCAGCTAAGGGGCCCTTAGCCTGTAAAACGTCCCCTGCTATAGACTGTACTTTGTTGTACATTAAATAGCTAAAATAGCCTAATCTACAAGCTCACAACACGTCACTATGCAATGCGTTCTGAGCTTGTAGATCTGCTATTTAATCGCTGATGTTTTTTTGTGTTTTTTTTTTTGATATGTTGGCCTATCATGATGTAACAATAACCCTGTCAGGGAATAACCCTGTAGCAATAATGGGCTAATCAGGACGTAATATTTTATTATTATTAATTCTGGAGTTATGGATTATTAATATTAAAATAAAAAAATATGAAATATAAAAATTACGTTACTATTAAAGTGACGTAATTTTGATATTTCATAATATCGTGCATATTTTAATATAAATAATCCATAACTACGGAATTATTGATACTAAAATATTACATCCTGATGATTAGCCCATTATATTGCTACAGGGTTATTCCCTGACAGGGTTATTGTTACAATGAAATGCCCAGAATAGGGACGCTTAGGGTTCATGTGGCTGGTAAAGTAATAAGATACTGTGTCCACACGGCCCCCAAGTCTATTGTTGTGGTTTGGAGGAGGAAGATGAATTCAGCAGGAGTCGTTTCCAACAGCTCTGTGTTTTCACCTTCATACATGACAGATGACATGTACAGAAAGACACTGGTGATTGTATTGTCCTCCCCCCCCCCCCCTGTTCTTCATATTACAGAAGTATGATACGACCGGGCGGACCGCCTGTCTCAAAGGGACCTCGGTAGGGGGGGGGCCGTTGTGACAGCCAATTTAGTCCTGCGGAAAACAAACCATTCCCGTCATGGCCGGCGGGGGACGGGGACGGGGGGGGGGGGGGGGGGGGGGACTAGACCTGGCTGCCACATATACACTTTTCCATGGGACACATATAACAGTCCCATGGAAAAGTCCCCTCCTTGGCATTAAACAAACTGTCTCACCGAAAGGATGGTTTTCTGTGTTTCTATATCAGTGGTGCTTTGATGGTGACCCCCATCAAAATATGTTGTTCCAGGGACCCCCCAGAAGAGAAGATTTGAGTTAAAAATGTTCGCTTTAAAAATATATATATTCAAAGATTTGCACACATTTTCACGATTTTTCAAAAATAGCAGATATACGAGCTCGTAGCGCGGCACTCGGTGCCGCGCTATGAGCTTGTATATCTGCTATTTTTTAATAGCCCAAAGTGTAAAATAATGCTTTTTTAGCTCAAATCAAAAAATGACACAGTTCCAGGTCTTAATGGGTTAACACCTACACCACATGCAGGTCACACAATGGACAATTGATATGCATCTATTCCAGGCTCATTCCTATGTTAATTCATGGTGGTCGTGTGACACCTGGCAGTCGCCATGCAGCCTTTGTAAACTTTGTTGAGGTGTGAATTTAAAGGTTGTTAAATCTAAGCGTGTGTGTGTGTGTGTGCGCATGATCCTGCTTCAAAAAAGGGGTTGCACGGCGTGTTACCGCGTCCCACCAATGCATCGCATTGGTCATCGCGACGCGTTGTGAGCTTGTAGATCTGCTATTTTCAAACAGTTTAGTACTTTCACTTTTGGTACTTTAAGTACATTTTTATACCAATACTGTTGTACTTTTACTCAAGAAACTTTTCAATTCCGGATGTTTACTTGTAACAGAGTACTTCTACATTGCAGTATTGATACTTTTACTTAAGTAAAACATTTGAGTACTTTTTTCCACCACCGCAAGGCTTCCACCAGACAGCCAGGATATATACTGAGACTATGAGGGATTAAAGGACAACACTTTGACTCAGGATGATGCGATGACTCCAGTTAGATGTACAGTACGTACGGTGTATGGCCCTGGTTTAGAGATGAATCCCTGTAATCTGCTGAGCCTGGCATTGGGATGACATACAGCCTTAAAAAACTTCACGTTGGTGGGGAGTTGGTGCCCGTTTCAGCTCCTGTAAATCAGCCATGGGGAGCTTCAGAATAAATTGCAGCCCACAATCAGATAGCAACCATCCAGTCCTTGGCTAACCTTTGTGTGCGTGTGTTTGTGTGCTCGCACGCGTGCAATGCGTTGTGCGTCGGCGTGTGAGATATACTCCCGTGCTTACACAGTCAGTGTACAATAAAACATGTGTTATCTTTTTGAAGGAGGCCCTTTTTTTCTCCTGAGAAACTGAAATGTATGTGAACTTCAAGAGAGGGTATACTTGGGAAAAAATACACAGACAGACGGCACATAAAGAAAAGCCAGAGTAAAAGAATAAATATTTAGGTGGCCAAAATAATATGCTCTTCTTTCTAAATCACTATTCCACATTCTCACTGTGGACTGACTGCAATGCAGTACCACCTAACCAGTGGTGGAAAAAGTACTCAAATTCTTTACTAAGTACCGATGCTGCAATATATAAGTACTCTGTTACAAGTAAAAGTCCAAAATAAAAAATGTACTTGAGTAAAAGTACAAACGTATTGGCATCAAAATGTGCTTAAAGTACCAAAAGTAAAAGTACTAAATATTTGAAAATAGCCGATCAAGCTCACAAGCTCACAACGCGTCGCGATGCGACGCGTTGTGAGCTTGTAGATCGGCTATTTTCAAATAGCCTAGATATAAAATAGGGCTAAAGTGGTTAATGTGTGTTTCATAATATAATCATTTATATCTGAAGAGTAACTAGTAACTAAAGTTTTCAAGTAAATGTAGTGGAGTAAAAGTACAATATTTGCCTCTGAGATGTAGTGGAGTAGAAGTAAAAGAATTGGAAATTGGAAATACTCAAGTAAAGTACAAATACCTCAAAATTGTACTTAAGTACGTACAGTACTTGAGTAAATTGACTTATTTACTTTACACCACTGCACCTAACACACCAGAATGTCTGTGATCTAAAAAAAAACACCAGTCAATTATAACAATTTACCATTTACAATTGAGGCAGTTAGCAGATGCTGACTTATGCAGAGTGACTTACAAAAGTGTGAGATCAGAATACGCAGAGTAAACATGAACTCTAGTCAATAAACAACAAGGTAAAACAGTCACATAAATAGAGGAACAATGAACCAGTATAGCATCTGTCTAAGTGACATGCAATCTAAATAACATTATGTAAATGCGTTATAATTATCTGTACTGTGTCTGTGTGCCATGTTTTACTGTCATATCAAATTTGCCAACGCTGTTCCTGGAGAGGAGACACACGTTATCTTTTAAGACCTACAGTAAAATGCTACAGCTTTTTATCCCTTGTCATCTATAGAAAATACAACACTACAATACAACACAAGCCTGACTCAATTTGATCTGCTTTTTGAAGATTTATCCATCTTGACTTATGTTCAGACCTGAAGAGCCCCTATAGCATTGGTTCTCAAAGTGCGGTCCGGGGACCCCCAGGGGTCCTTGAGGGAGTTCCAGGGGTCCCCAGCTAAATGATGGACAGGGACCAAATGGACCCTTATGATCTGTAACTCTGAGAGTGTACAAATGGAACCAAATGGACCCGTCCATTTGTACATTCTCAGAGTTAAATTAACATTGATTTTACAATATGAATTGGGGTCCCAGAGGTATGAATGCCGTTAAATGGGGGTCCGTAGCCTAATGCATGTCAAACCGGGGGTCCTTGAAATTAAAATGGTTGAGAATCACTGCTAGAGAGCCGTAAAAACCTTCTCTTATTGGGTCCCTGGCTTATCTTTTCAAATGGGGGTCTGTGGGCTAATAAGTGTAACTTTGGGGGTCCTTGACATGAAAAAGTTTGAGAACCACTGCCCTATAGCATAATTAAGTCCATGGGACACTTACTCCATTAAGACCGGGAACGCATCTGTGTCATTTTAACATTACTTTGGCCATTCAAAAATAGCAGATATACAAGCTCATATAGCGGTATGAGCTTGTAGATCTGCTATTTTTTGTCTCCGCCAGGCTGAAAGGCGTGGCGAGAGTATGTTTTAAATCTTTCAAATCTTTGCTTCTGGGGGTCCCTGGAACAAAATATTTTGAGATGGGGGGGGGGGGGGGCTGCGCTTTCTGGTGGAAAGAAGAGAGACTCGTCTTTCCACCGAGACATTGTTTGTTTACATCCACTTTGTAAACAAACAAAAAACATATTACACAAAAAGATATTATGTGGATTGTCAAAATAAGGAAAAAACGCTGCCAGTGGCAAATTAATTAATGAATACTTGTCAATTAATGTGTTAAAGAACCAGACTGTAATTGGACCGTTTCTTTTCCATCTACACCCGATCTCTTTGCCAAAAAAACTGTCGATCTAACAAGCTCACAACGTGTTGACACGTCGTTGCTATTTTTGGCGAATGTTCCCCCCAGCAGCATGAATGCTGGGGTTCAAATGGTTAAAGGTAGAGATGAGAGATTTATCTCTTTTAATTCAACTTGTGCATTAAAGTCTCTGACAACTTTTATTCTGCCATATGGCCCAGAGGTCTTATGGGGAGGTCCATGAAATGATCCTCTCATCTTGTTGTGAAGGTTGTTCCACACGCAGCAGCGTTAGCGGGCAGCACTAGCGGGCCTTATAGCAGCAGGGTGGCTCATTCTTATTTATCATGGGTGTCAACCGCGGAACACTAATAAAAAACACGCAGGGCAATTCCAGCTACGGAATGGATTTCAAAATGAGAAGCTATGAAACAGCTTAAATTAAGCTCCGCTGTAATAACAACATAAATTTTCCCAGGCCCCCCGTTTTTACAACTTTGAGAGTGAGTGTCTCTACACTTTTGAGTTTTTATAAGATATCGTCACTGGTCGGGGCAGAAACCTTGTATCTCTCATATTTCAACTTTTTTATATTTCTGTCGCGAAGTAATGCCCTATACTTCGTCACACGAGTGTCACACAAAAGTATAGCAAGAAAAGCCTAATCTACAAGTTCACAACGACGCGTCGCAACGTGACACGTTGTGCGCTTGTAGATGTTCTATTTTTGATGACTTTGAAAGATTTTGGAAAGTGAAAGTGGTTAAGTGTGTCTGCGGGTTTTTATGAATATTGAACCAATGAAAAGTATTATCAGTATCTTGTGACTAAATAGTAACTAGATCCATTGGAACACAGGTTCTTTTTTTTTTTTTTTTTTACAATTTCCTTTACTGTAACTATTTTGGACATACGAGGTTTTCACCCGACAGCTGCACTGTCTAATGTGGGATATATGTGTTTACTCTTGGCCTGAAACGGGTCCAAAAGAAAAACTTTATATGAAAAATGTGTTTTAATTTAAACCACAAGTGTTTTTTACTCATGATGAGGTCATGTTTTATTTTTCTTCACAGTCTTGCCCTCCAAAGCTGATCTAATACCCATGACATCATTGTCAAGATCCCAGTATATCGTCACTGTCAGGTGGAAACCTTGTATGCTACTACAGGGGTCTTCAAGAGGGGGTCCGGGACCCCTAGGGGGTCCTCAGAGTTACTACGGGGGGTCCGCCAAATCTTAGTGTGATTTTTACATTAGCCACTTCAACCCAGCATCCCTATTCTGAGGAGAACCTTAGCCAAAAATAGCCGATCTACAAGCGCACAACGCCTCGCGCTGCGAGGCGTTGTGTGCTTGTAGATCGGCTATTTTTGGCAAAGTGGTTTGGTGTTGGTCTATGAAATCTATGAAAATAAAATTGTATGCAGTATGTATGTTACTGGGGGTCCCTGCTTCGTCTCTCTTTCAGCTAGGGGGTCCTTGGACTGAAAACGTTGAAGACCCCTGTGTTACTATATCATATATATGGCGTCACATTGTTGACTCCTTGTCCCTGTGAGCTTGTAGAGCGGCTATTTTTGCCACTTTTGTGGCGACACTCAAAATAGGGCATTTGTTTATGAAAAAAAAAAAAAAGTTAAAATTATGGAGATACAAGGTTTTTGCCCGACAACGACGACATAATAAAGGTGGATGTTTCAGCGATCGGTTTGTGTTTCCTGCTGAATTATTAAAGAAGTCCACAGTCAACCATAACCAAGCTGTCACACTTATAGAAAACAAACCGAAAACAAGCGATTGTCAATTGATGATTTCATCGTGACTCACATCAACACATGAGTCATTTTCACATGTTGTTTTTGTTCTTCTCATAAACTTCATTACGTCTCACTCTGTCGGGATGGAAACCTCATTATGTCCAAATGTGTGTTTCAGGATTCAAATGAAAGAATAGCAAAAGTCGTGCCGAGTTTTCCAGCTTGCAGATCTTCTACTTTTGATGCTTTTGTGAGACGCTGTAGTATGATGATCAAGTAGGGCGTTAATTTACAAATATATGGAGTATAATATTAGCCTGGTAAACCCTCCCTCCAGAAATCTAATTTCCATTTGATTTCTGGAGTGAGTCTGGCCTGATCCGCCTTTCTGCAATATTGGCTGTGGGCTGGAGTTGGGCGGGAGTAATACCGTTGACTGACAACCAATGATCGTTTTTCCCCTTCAGCCAATCAGCAGTTCATTTTTACCACCTCCAGACTGGGTGACGCAACGGGACTTTTGAGACGGCCATGCTCAAAATAGGTTGCCTTATTGGGATACATGCGTGTCACTCCCCGCCCCTGCCGGTTCTCTAAATTTATATTTTTAAATAGGCTCTGTCATGATTAATTGACCACATATATGAAGTTAAACAACTAAATTCTATCCAAACGATATCTTAATAGTAAATTCCGTGCCTCAAAAAAGAAGTTTGAGACCGTTTTAAAAACGAAAGTAAGACGTGAAGGCACTCGGACAACAACAATGGCTGCCGTTCGTCTTTTGTCGGAGGCACTCAGGCTGCACTCGGCTTCATTCGGGCTCACTCGAACACACCACCTGATTGGCCAACTGTCGGTGTCAATCACAGAACGATGAGCGACGACGCTGATAGGCTCGTCCCTTTGGCTTACAGAGCCAATATTGCAGAAAGGCGGATCAGGCCAGACTCACTCCAGAAATCAAATGGAAATGAGATTTCTGGAGGGAGGGTTTACCATGCTAGTATAATATATGGAGATAAGAGGTTTCTGCGCGACAGCGACGATTAAATATTAATGCGTGACAGTATAGAGCCCCGAAGTCTGCATCGTATTGTGAGCTTGTTGATCTGCTATTTTTGAAAAAAAAGATATATATTCTGAAACAAAAAAGCTAAATTACAATCACCCATCCCCAAAAAACTATTATTTTCAATTAAAATATATGTTTTATTTAACTGATTAGTTTAAATAAGTGTTGCAGCCACTAGACAGGAGTAGATCTCAGACAATAAACAGTTCAGATGGATGAAAGTTCTGAGCCAGCGTGTCCAGAGGGAGCAACTCAGGCTATCAGTCACCTTCACACATGACCCCCATCTCTTCATCTCCCATTGTGTGTAGACCAGGGGTCTTCAACATTTTCAGGCCAAGGACCACCTAGCTGAGAGAGAGAGATGAAGCAGGGACCCCCTCTATATCGTATAAAATTGTGTTTCAGATTCAACATTTTTTGTTTACGTGGTCTGCTCTTTTTTCCCTCTACACCTATTTTGCCTACACCTCTTTGCCAAAAATAGCCGATCTACAAGCTCACAACGTGTGAGCTTGTAGATCTGCTATTTTTGGCTAAAGTTCTCCTCAGAAAAGGGATGCTAGGGTTCAAGTGGTTAAGGTAAAATAAAAAATCCTATCACACAAAGATTTGGCGGACCCCCTGTAGTAACTCTGAGGACCCCCTGGTGTAGACTCAAAGCAGTTGCGATAGTTGAACATGTTCGCTTAAAAGTGGTTAATGAATGAATAGTTGCAGACATGTCTATAATATGAGCGTCACATGCAGATAGAGGACAGGTGTGGATTGAGATGGTCAATTTTAAAATCAGATGAATCTGCCCAACAACAAAAAAAGGTGGAGAAAATGTGCACAAAATAACTATGCTAGGGGCTGGCATTTGGCATCCACTACTTAACTAACTACTTAACGCTTTCAGCTAAAGATTCCTGGAAGAAAAGAAAAGAAACGGGCTAAAGCTGCATCTCCATTTCTTTTATGTCAGTTGGTCATGCTGTTTCGACCAAGACCCCCCAAGTAAATATTTCCAACTGATTTTGATTGTCCATAGGATATCTTTTTTCTTCTTCTTCTTTTTTATCAGGCTTAAGAGAAGAGTTTGAATGAATGTAGAATTATGTGCAGGATGAAATTTGTATATATACGTAGATGTAAGGGGACTTATTTTAACTGACTAAACTTTTTGTAATATTTAATTTTAAAAGAAAAAAAACTCTCTCTCACACTTACAGTAGGCCAGTGTGCCAGTGATCACCCTCCCCTGCGCCAATGTTGGCACCCGTGCCTAAGGTTCCCTCCCCCTGTTCTATACATACTGAATTACATGAGTCACTTTGGACAGACATGGATGTGTAAACTGCAACTGTTTGGCGGAGGCTTGCGATCATCACGACGCATGTATTTGTAGATTAACGATGTGACGCGGGCGTCCAGTCGGTGCTAAAATGGTTTTCCCTTCATTAAAAAAGTTAACTGACTTATAGGGCATTACGTGTGAGTCATGCTGTTCACATTTCCATTGTGTGGGAGTTTAAACTTCGCTCCAGGCTGTTCCATGCGGTACACACACACACACGCATGCACACACACACACACACACACACACACACACACACACACACACACACACACACACACACACACACACACACACACACACACACACACACACACACACACACACAGTAAGTTGGTGCTTATGTAACCACCTGGATTTGAACCCGGGGTCTCCCAACAGGGGAAGCCCAGTGGTGTAAAGTAACGGAGTACATTTGCTGAAGTACTGAACTTAAGTAAACTTTTTAGGTGCTTTTACTTTACTGGAGCATTTCCAATTTTCAATACTCCACTAGGCCTACATCTCAGAGGCAAATATTATACTTTTACTCCACAACGCGTCGCAGAGCTTGTAGATCTGCTATTTCCAAAATGTTTTAATAAATGTTATACATGAAATACGTGAAACGGGACATTCTGCATAATGAGTGCTTTTACTTTTGGTACTTCAAGTACATTTTGATGCCATTACTTTTGTACTTTTACTCAAGTAAACAATTGTTACCGGACTTTTACTTGTTGCAACAGAATGTTTCTGCATTGCAGTACTGATACTTTTACTTAAGTACAAAACTTGAGTATTTTCCACCACTGGTGAAGCCCTGCTTGGTCAAGGGAGATCTGAGGCTTCTGGTCTTCGGGCAGGACTACTTCTGTTACAATAAGTTCCTTTGCAAAGGAAGCAATTAAGGACCAGAAAATCCTCCCTTTCCGTTTAACCACATACTGTAGCATCCCTATGCTGGGCATTTCATAATATGCGAACGATAGGCAAAAATACAGCTCTGATCTACAAGCTCACAACGCATTGCAGCGCGACTTGTTGTGAGCTTGTAGATTGACTACTCTCATTTGGTGTGAAGGGGAGAAAAAGGAGCGGGCCAAGAACAGACCCCCTTGGAGGACCCTGGTCAACTAAGCATATAGGGGGTTACCGTTTAAGTGGTTAAAATTCATCCATCAAACTAATAACTAAACTAACGTAAGATAAGCTAGAACTTTATTGCCCAGCGGAGGTTGAAATTTCGGCATACTCAGTCATGATTACAAAAATAAATAGATACGTTGTCCTCTGACTCAGTGAATTACATATGTTTGCCAAGAAGTATTTAGAAAGATAATGGCACTGGGGACAAAGGCCTTCATCAAATGTTCTTCGGTGCTGTGTCATCCTAAAACACAAGCCAGAGGGGGAGTCGGGAGGCATTTCAAACTGTGAGTCATTTCACAATAACACATAAAGGAGGGAATTTGATGGTGAAACGGACTGAGAATACATAAACAGCGAAAGAAAATTATACAAAGTGAAATCAAGTTACAATCCTCGCTGCATTCATCATAAGCCTCTTGCTGCCACACAGTGAAATCTGCCGTGTTCATTTATACATGTTTGACTCGGAGACACAGTACAAATGTAAGCAAAATGGATTTTGTGCCGTGCCGCAAGGAGAGGAATTTAATGGCCCCCCTTGTGCGTCTCTCCTCTCCACAGATTAGGCCCCTGTGACGAGGTCTTTGAGCAACAACGCTGCCCGCCCGGTAATTGCTGCATTGTGTCTGAAATTTGCACTTCACTGCTCTCCCCCCCCCCCCCCCCCCCCCCCCCACAAGTCTGTAATTAAAATTCAGCTAAGAGAAGAGGTTAGCGACGCGACGCGTGCCAGAGGAGGAGTGTGTGTGTGCTGTGCAGTGCAGCGCAACAACGTTAGAGGTGTGTGTCTGCATGTGAGTGTGACCGAATTGGGGGGTTTGGGGTGGGGGGGGGGGGGGGGTCTTGTGGCCTGCCTGTGGCTTCCACTCAGCCTCATTGGTCTCGGTTCCATCGGTCTGTGGTAACGACAGGGGCCAGGGCATCGCCATCCTCCTGACGCCTGCTGACTCACACACACACCACTGAAATACAACATTATTCTATACCGTCATTCCTCTTGTCAACAAACCCCCACCGTCAGTGGTGGAAAAAGTACTCCATTTGTTTGTTTTTTTACTTGAGTACAAGTATTAATACTGCAATATAGAAATACTCTGCTACAAGTAAAAGTCCGGAATTCAAAATTTTAAAAATGACCGAAGTGGGTAATGTATGTTTTGTAATATTAATACAAATCTACAAAGTAACTAAAATGTTCAAATAATTGTAGTGGAGTAAAAGTATAACATTTGCCTCTGAGATGTAGTGGAGTACAAGTAAAAGTACCGAAAATTGGAAATACTCCAGTAAAGTAAAAAATACCTCAAAATTGTACTTAAATACAATACTTGAGTAAATATACTTAGTTACTTTACACCGTTGCCCACCGTAAATAAACATGACAAGGCAACTCTTTTCCTCTCCTCTTCTCCTCTTACATTTAGGGGTGGCCGTAGCAGAGGGAGAGAGAGAGGCCATCTGGCTAATCAGAAGGTCTCCGGTTCGCCTCGTGGCCCCAATGATGTCATCACTGCTAGGAAATGATGCTTCTCTGTGACCGTAGATGACTAGGCAAGCGAGAGGCCTTCCGGGAATTGTAAGGTCTCCGGTTCGACCCCCCCGGCCGGCCGGCTCACCTGTTCATGTCCAAGTGTCCCCTGAGCAAGACACTTAACCTCACACAGCTCCCCCCCCCCCCCAGAGCGCTCATCATCATGACCACATGAGCAGCCATCAGCCGGGTTAAGAGGCTGAGACCTGAAGCCGATTCTACATGTCTCCTAAATCTCAACAGTTTTCTGAAAAACGTTTGTTTCTATATCAGTGGTGTTCAATCTTTTTCATGTCAAGGACCCCCAAAATGATATGTATTTGGCCGCGGACCCCCATCAAAATATTTTTGTTCCAGGGCAGGGACCCCCAGAAGCAAAGATTTGAGTTAAAAATATTTGCTTTAAAAATATATATATATTCAAAGATTTGCACACATTTTCACGATTTTTGAATAGCCAAAGTGTAAAATAATGCTTTTTAGCTCAAATCTAAAAATGAGACAGTTCCAGGTCTTAATGGGTTAAGAAGCTGAGACTGGATTAAATGGGATCAACAAAGGTCTCCCCTCCTCCCAACAGCGGAACAATAACTACTGACCAGGTCATTCTTGCATGCATTATTGTTGTGAGTCAACAGAACTAACAATATACCAATAAAATCATTATCTCTTCAGCACCATAAACATCCCATGAAGGTCATATTTCAGAATTGAGTTCAATAACAATCCCACTAAAGAAAGAAAAGAAACTGGCTAAAAGCCGCATCTCCATTCCTTTGATGTCAGTTGGTCATGCTGTTCTGACCAAGACCCTCTTTGTGCTAAATTTATTAGCAGTAATACTTGTGAATGTTTTCTGGCAGTCATTTTCCTGTTAGTTTTTAGTGCCATATGTCAAAGCAATATATCTCTCTCTCTCTTGCTCTCTTTCTTTCTCTCTCTCTCTCTCTCTCTCTCTCTCTCTCTCTCTCTCTCTCTCTCTCTCTCTCTCTCTCTCTCTCTCTCTCTCTCTCTCTCTCTCTCTCTCTCTCTCTCTCTCTCTCTCTCTCTCTCTCTCTCTCTCTCTCTCTCTCTCTCTCTCTCTCTCTCTCTCTCTCTGTCTCTGTCTCTCTCTGTCTCTGTCTCTCTCTCTGTGTGTGACTGTGATGATATTTGGCACAAAAGAGCCTTTTCAAATCTGTTAATGAGCCTAAAAATCCCTTTAACTTACATCTTCACAATATGAATAGAACTCTATCTGTGTGTGTGTGTGTGTGTGTGTGTGTGTGTGTGTGTGTGTGTGTGTGTGTGTGTGTGTGTGTGTGTGTGTGTGTGTGTGTGTGTGTGTGTGTGTGTGTGTGTGTGTGTGTGTGTGTGTGTGTGTGTGTGTGTGTGTGTGTGTGTGCGTGCGTGCGTGCACGCGCGCGTCTCTGTCTGTCTGTCTATCTGTCTGTCTGTGTGGTTGGGAGGGGGATTCCTCTGTGTTATCGCGTTTAACAATCTTTTGCATTAAGCTCAAATCTGACAGTTCTGTCACAACACTATTATGGCTCCACACACACACACACACACACACACACACACACACACACCACACACACACACACACACACACACACACACACGAAGAGGAGTATAAAAATCTAATTCCGTGAGCAGTAATTTCCATTTTCCAGGCAAGTGCATTTCAATTTTGCTAAATTAAATTCCAATGACTAAGACGGCTTTACAGTCGTGAGAGGAGACAAGTCTGAAATTAGAAATTACAATATTGGATAGCCATCAGTCTGCCTGACACACACACACACACGCACACACACACAGGCACACACACACACACACACACACACACGCATGCACACACATGCGCGTGCACACTACACAGATGCATGTAGACCCACCCACTTAAGAAGATAAGTGGGGTGAAAACATTGGATGAGGAGGGTAATGCCTAACGGCTGGGTGATCATGGGTGTATCACATACCTTCAGGTACAGACCTATTTATCCACAAAGACAAGGAGAATATAGTGTTTGATCAACGCAGCAGCTGCAAGGTCACTCACACTGAATGTAGGGCTGATATTAGCTACCGCCCTCGCTGTTCTTAGGCTGGGTATACAGCATAAAATACACTTCATCAAATGCATCTGGCTTAATGTTTTCTTCTCCGTTAGTACACCTCTAGTACTGTTAACTAGCAGCAGTGGTTCCCAAACGCTGGGTCAGTTTTTGGGGTCGCGAGTAAATCTTTTTTTTTTGGTCGTTTCCTAATTTTTTTGTAAATTATTATTTCAAAAGATTTTCAAAAAAACGTTTTTTCAGATAAAAAGGTAATTTTTCACAAGAATTAGATAAATATACATATTTTTTTAAAGAAACTAAAGCAGTGAAAATAGCCGATCTACAAGCTCAACACACGTCGCAATGAGCTTTGAGCGTGTACAGTAGATCTCTTTTGGTTCTTGAACTTAACATTTTGGGAACCACTCAACCTCGGACCCTGTTTGGGTTCCGACAGGTGGGGCAATGCGATAGACATCCTGGATGCCCTACAATTTCCCATCCTCAGTGTTAAGTTAACTCTGAGAGTATACACATGGAGGTCCAGTTGAGATAAAAACAATGTTAAAAGTGCAGGTAGAACTGTCGGTATGACCTATTAAGGCAGGTATGATAAACGTCATAAGGCAAGAAAGGTACGGTATTCGGCAGCGATGGAATGTGCAAGAAGACAATATAGGCATAAATACTGTATCAAATTCCCTTGTCTATTTCATTTGTCTATGTATATTGTGCAAGTATAACATTTTGAGCAGCTGCTCGGGATTCAAATGCAGTTTTTCGTTTTTGACCGTTTATGACCAATGTCCTCATTCAGGGCTCTTACAGCCACAGCAGGGAATAAAACTCTATGTCGGCCTTGAGCCCTTATTGGGCCACGAGACACCTCCGGCGCTTTCCGGTCCACTAACAGTCCCTTACTGGGGTCATTTCTAACACGTTTCATCATCACTCGTCAAAACATCTGGTCACCAGAGAGCGATGACAGGCAGATGGAGGTGTGCGCTGACTTCATTTTCAGCCGTCTAACTAATGAGTGAGCGTTGGTCTAGGAAGGGAGGGGGGGGGGGGGCAGCTACACGCTATCCAGTGACTGCTGCCATCTGTGCGGGTTGGAACAGACCCAACAGCCCAGCTATTATGACCACAAGCCGAGCTCACAGTGTGGAGCGCTGCTGCGACTCAGTGGCTTGTGTCACGCTCCAACGAATTCACAAGGACACCGTTATAGAGGAGAGGGTGAAACAGCTTGCGTGCCTATACCCTAAAAAAAACACATAAACAACAGTTTCCTGGACATGTAGAAACATGAATCTTGGAGAGTAGGTTCAACTATATGCATTATAAAAGCTGTTATTTTAACCAGTCTGTATGGTAGAGTATGTTAAGTGAGTAGGGATGTACAGATGTACTAGTTATAATGTCTTAAAGTTCAGACCCTGGTGTTGGGTAGGACACCTACTGGTTGACAAGGAGTACTGCACAAAGCTCATAAGTGCAATGTCTTCTTGCACAAAAAACGAATTTCACTCACTGTTTTACACCTGTAATTCCATTGAAATCTTGAGAGTGTAAAATGAATGAAACTACGCTCTCGTAAATTATTGTCTAACATCTGCATTACTTAATTTACAATAACTACACAATTAAAGGTAGTTATTGGTAGGGTAAGTGATATTTTTTGGTTAAAACAAAAAGTATTTTGTTAAAAGGTTAAAATACTATATTCTGACAGTAATCATTGCTATAGAGTGTTTTTTCAGTAACAGGAGTCTCCCCGTCTCTCCAGCTCTTTAATAAACAGAAAATACATTTTTCGGTAGGTGTCAAAATCTCAGCCAATCAGGAGAAAGTACCAATTTTTAAGCTTAATTTGTATATTGTTCCAGTTCCAATTTTGTCTGCTCATTTCTTAGTGTCATCACTTCCGATTTCACTTGTTTAATCTATATCCTGATTGAGTTCTCTATCCTGGTTGGATAAAATTGGAAATGAAACTGAAATATATAAAGAGCTGGAGAGACAAGGAGACTCCTTTTACTGAACAAACACTCTATAGCAATGAGTACTATCAGAAAATAGAGCTATTTAACACTTATTTTAACCAAAGCAAATCACTTACCCTACCTTTAAGAGAATGTAGAATAATTGTTATTTTGATCAACGTTTGCCTGTTGTCTCTCCTATGGTACCACATCAATACAGCATGGAATTGTGGACAAAATCTTATCCAACGATAACAAGATATTCTAAGTTTTGGGTCTGAGAGTCTAAATCCTAACCTAACCCTAACCCTAACCCATCAAATGGTGGACATCATGAAACCTATATAGAAACGTACTGATCGCAGCTTTTTATCCTCACCAAGCAACCTATCGAAAAGGCGAAGAAGACCTACCCCTCTCTCTCACATGTATTCACATGTGAGAGAGAGGGGGGGGGGGGGACACACACGCACACGCACACACACACACAGACAGACACACACGTCACACACGGTGCACTGTAATTTAGCAGGATAAAGCTCCGGGATGAGTGTCCTATTGAGGAGGAGACAGGTGGGTGTGAGGGCTAATGAGCATGTACATTGTGGTGGATTAGCCCGCGGTCACGGCCGGGTGCAGCATCACAGTGAGGGTGTGGGTGCGTCCCCGGCCCCCACACCCCTCTGTCACGAACCAACCAACGAACACTCCATCACATCATCATGCATGTCACACACACACACACACACACACACACATGAAGCCCTGCATGTATGTATGCATGGTGACAGATACCCTCTCATCTTGCCCCGCCACCCTCCACATCCACCCATCAGGACACTAATTAGAAGGCTTTCAGAAGAGTATCCCCTCTGTGGCAAGTCTTTATTAGACACACGAACACACACGCGCGCACGCACGCACGCACGCACGCACGCACGCACGCACGCACGCACACACACACACACACACACACACACACACACACACACACACACACACACACACACACACGTTTGTATTACTATACTTGTGACATCAACGCTTTAGGAAACCCTAACCCTAACCCTAACCCTAACCCGATTTTATGAATGTCATTTTACATATATTTTGGCAGTTTTAACCGTAAGCCTAAAGCCGAAAAACAGCTGATCTATAAGCTCACAACGCGTCGCACTGCGACGCATTGTGAGCTTATAGATCAGCTATTTTTTGGTGCATGACACTGGCGCGCATCTAAGCGTAAATCATGTTTAACTCTAATTTACAATCCCTAAACCTAACCTCTAAATCTCTAATCCTGACCTGAATGTTTTTCTAATTGTAAACGTATCTCTAAAAATCGTTTTTCTTTTACTATAAAACAACCATTTGTCTTGTGAGGACCAGGAAAACGGTCATCACAATGTAGATTTCTTCAAATTCTACTATACTTGGTCCTCGCAAGTATAGTAATACAAACACACACACACACACACACGTTGGTATCACTTTACTAAAGCCCTAAAGCCTGAGGGTTAGGGCTAAAAATTGGCCACAAAAGAAATAACATTTCTAAAATTGCTGTCCTAAAATGTGCTTTTGTCCTCGTAATTAAAGTGATACCAACCTGTTTTTGTGTGCGTGCGTGTGCGTGTGCGTGTGCGTGCGTGTGCGTGTGCGTGCGCGTGCGTGCAAGGTCTAGCGACGCCTAGCAAACTCACACATATAGGCTACAGTACATGAAGTGACCAAGAGCCAAATACACATACTGTACCATCAACTCACTCACTACTACAGTACCTTCAACACAACACTACCTGTGCATTCACATCAGCCTTCAATTCTGGAGACAGTCATTGGGCAATAGAGCAACAGCTTGAAAGAAAGAAAGAAAGAAAGAAAGAAAATCATTTCCATGAGGAATAGGCCTACATAGACAGAGGTGTTGCCACCAAGTAGGCCTGAGGCTGTCACAATAATTACATAATCGCAATGATTTGAGATAATCGCAATTATGTTTGCATAATTGTCGTAATCGTTTCAAATGTTCCATCATTTTCCAAAAACAGCAGATGTTTTAAGCTTGCCGATGAGCTATTTCCGCTATTTATATATTTGTATGTATAAATCATTAGATCTATCAGTAATCTATTTGTATATTTAATTTGCAATGTGTGATTATGAAGCCTAAAAAACATAATTTTAAATTGTATATGTTCCAATGTTCAATGCCAAAAACACAATGAAATCGTTAATCGTAATTATTTGTGTGACAATTAATCGTCAACTTAAATGTGCCACCAAGCCACTCATATGAACCAATAGCCCTGGCAGCCAAAACACAACAGACACAGCAGCAAATTCACATCAGCCTTCAATTCCAGAGCCGGAAACCCTCAGTGAACATGTGTCAGTGTCACCCAGTCACTGCCTGGGTCTCAATGTGACAACAATACAGCAACAGCTTGAATCACATTAGCATACAGCATACAACACAAGCAGCAGCAAAGAAACAACCAAAACAAGGTTCCTACCAAGAGCCGTCTTCTGCTTGACTTCACCAGTTGCGTAAGTGATGTCAGGGTCAAACTAGAACCCATGGATAGAGAGATAGAGCCCCCCTCCTCTCTGTAGTTCGTCCGTCCACAAGCCCTCCAGTGGTGTCTCCAGTAGGCCTGTCACGATTACAAATGAAAGATTATAGATGAATTGTCACTCAAATAACTGCGATTAATGATTGTCTCCGCCAGAGGTGGCGAGTATGTTTTCGTCTCCGTCCTTCTGTGTGTCCGCCAAGCTAACATTGGTCAAGCTTCACGTGACACGTGACAATATGTTGAAAGGGTGTGCTTTGATTGGCTAGCGAGACGCATGCATGACGATATAGAAACCTATAAATAGGTATGTCACTTCAAAAAATCATTTATATTTTTTGAAGTGAGCTTCCATCAGCCAAGCTAACATTGGTCAAGTGACACGTGACAATATGTAATATAAATAGGTAAGACAGGATTAATCAGGAACAGTACTGGCGGAGACCTGTGCTCCGAGGAGCACATTTTCTAGTTTAATTGAGTGTTCGGCATTGAACATTGGAACATTATGAATACAATTTTATATTTCTGTTCGCCTTTTAGGCTTCATAATAAAACACTGCACAGGGCAGACATGACAAATAACTTAAATGTGCAAAGAAATTATTGACATATCTAATCATTTTATACATGTAAATATAGCAGAAATATCTGCTATCTGCTTTTTTAACATTTGAAAATCCTCCATACAGCTGGCTATAGCTTCACCATTACTTTACATCTCCATCCTCCATACATTTGGCTATAGCTTCACCATAATATTATCTACATCCTCCATACATCTGGCGAGCTCGCCAGTATATTTCCTCCCTTGCCGGGTGCTCCCGGTGTCGATGGCAGTGACCGACCGTTCTCATTCTCCTGGCTGCCATCTTCTCACTCATTCTTGGTAGCTATGCCCATCCAATACCGATGCTTTGTTGTAAACATATTCATCCTGGTTGATGTTTAGTACTGCACACAGCATTTTGGTGTATAGCACATTAGCACACTGGCCGGGGACTTCTGTAGGACAGTGGTTCTCAACCTTTTCAGGCCACGACCCCCCAAAATAATCACCTCGACCCACAGGTTGAGAACCACTGTTATAGACGATAACTTCAGTTTGTTGTCATTAGAGGTGGATGGAGGGTGTTGCAGGTGATTACCTCAGTTTTGACACCCCTGCCAGGATGTCAAACTCCTCACACTCCTCACAGGGTCCCCTTGGCTCTGGTGCCCGTGTGCATACTGTATGACCCAGAGTAGGTTGGGAGGGACGCCATACTCAGTCTTGAGTATCTGAAAGAAAGAAAGAACGTTGCATGAGCCACATACACATCCTGTACCCTGTGACATCACAGCACGTCGCATCGCTCTTTCTCTCTCTCTCTCTCTCTCTCTCTGTGTGAGATGTGTTTTACTAGGCCTGCATGTTGTGTCAGGATCACAATCAAACACAACTCTCAATACAATAACATAACATCACTTCACATAACACAACAATGCTATAAACCTGAGTAGTTTTTGCTTGACCAAGTAAACTAATAAAAGTTAAATTACACACAATTCAGCTCCATTGCATCATGTACTGTAGACGTTGATGCTAAGCAGCTAGCTGTAAGGAAGCTAACTCACTTGGAGAATGTAAACAAAACCAAGGCAGTTTGTCAAGATGACTGACAATTAACTTCTCGTTCAACTGTCAGCCACACACGTCACGTGACTCAGCAGTTCTCACTCCCTGACTACATAAGATTTTTTTTTGATGTTAAAAAATAGCAGATGTAGAAGCTTGTGTGAGCTTGTGCATCTGCTATTGTTGAATAGCCAATGCAAAGATCTAAAATGACAGAGATGCTTTCCCGGTTTTAATGGGTTAAGACAACTCTACTGTACTTCCATGTTGTGTACCTTACATTACAAGTTGTTTATTTCACTCTTAATGCTTCCAAATGCTTGTGTCAAACACCTGTCTGTCAGCGTTGCCAGGTTTTGCAAGAGAAACAAGCAACCAGGTCTATGAAAACAAGCCCAAAAGAATTAAGCGACTAGGATACATGAGCCCTTTAAACCTATACATCGACTATATAGCCGATCTACACGCTCACAACGTGACGCGATGCAACGCGTTGTGAGCTTGTAGATCTGCTATTTTCTCGTCTTGAAAAATCTTGAAAAAAACGTGAAAAATCTTCAATATCTTTACAATATATTTACAAATCTTGTATGGGGGTCTCTTGACATGAAAATGTTTGAGAACCACTGGTTTAAACAACATTATACAGCAAGCCCAAAATAAGCAACTACACTCTAGAAACAAGCCCAAAAAACACAAAACCCGCAACTACCAATATCTATAAGGAACTTTACAGAAAAACAAGCCCAAAGTCACTTATAATAAGCAGACATGGCAACACTGCCTGAAGCTGCTTAGGGAGTGTCTAACAATAACCTGTAGCACCTGTGGCATATCATCTGCATATTTATTGAAATGTGTGTCTTCAGCCTTTTTGGCCTTTTAATGTTTTAAGCCGGTAAGAAACACTGGATCAAAAAAAGATCAACATTTCGTTCATTATTCACCTCTGATCATCAATCTGCAATTGAGAATATCTCTGCATTTATGTATTACAGCAGGGGTCTTCAACAGGGGGTCCGGGACCCCTAGGGGGTCCTCAGAGTTACTATAGGGGGTCCGCCAAATCTCTGTGTGATAGGATTTAGTTTTTTTTACATTAACCACTTGAACCCCAGAATTCCTTTTCTGAGGGGAACATTAGCCAAAAATAGCAGATCTACAAGCTCTCAACGCCTCGCGCTGCGAGGCGTTGAGAGCTTGTAGATCGGCTATTTTTGGCAAAGAGGCTATAGGTGTAGAGGGAAAAAAGAGCAGACTAAGTAAAAAAGAAACTTTAATCTGAAACACCATTTTATACAATATAGAGTAGGGGGGGGCCTGCTTCATCTCTCTCTCAGCTAGGGGGTCCTTGGCCTGAAAACGTTGAAGACCCCTGTATTACAGTAAAGAGGCTAAGCGTTCTATAAGAGAGTCTGTCTGGTCATCTGGCAGAGGACACCTACAAGGTTGACAACTCATATAGGCCTATTCTGTAGATGTGTCCTATTTCGGACCACGTAGAGAAAGTAACCACTACTGGCAATGGAGTGCAGGAAGATTGGCCTCAAGCTCAAAGCCAAGAAAACAAAAGTAACGGCATTATATACGGAGGACAGAACCATTGCTACTGCCAGCGGGACTGTGCTCAAGGTAGTCGAGGACTTCAAATAACTTGGTCCGGAGGACACTGGCCTGGATGGAACACCTTGTACGGGATGAGGAGAGTATGGAAGTCAGAGATGGGAGATGACCTCAAGAGGCAGCTGTTCGTGGCTACAGTAGAAATAGAACTGCTGTATGGCGCTGAGAGTGAGACGATGGGCCCTATCTTGCGCCGCCTTACCCCTTATCCCTAAACCTTTTTTACCATTTTGAAAAACATTTTAAAATAGTTCAAATAGCTTATCTACAAGCTCACAACGCGTCGATGTAGATTGGCTAGTTGAACTATTTAGAAATGTTTTTCAAAATAGTAAAATACGGCAAGATAGGGCCCATGAAGTAGATCACAGTATAGCAGGAAAAGGCCTTGGATGGCGTCTACACATGAATGCTACGAAGGGCACTTGATGACGTCACATGGGCGGACCCCATCAGAAAGGTAGAGCTCTATGGGGGCCTCCCGCGGGTCATGGACAAGGTCATGGAGAGAAGGATGAGGCTGGCTGGGCATTGTGGGAGCCCAAGGCGCAGTTAGGAGGGGGAAAGAGGTGCACCACTTACATATACACACTGATGCGTGTCAGCGGAGCTAGCAGATCTCAGACCCTGATGCTGGATAGGAGGGAGCGGAGGGCATCTGTAATACAGTATAATTGTTGAGAGGCTGTCTCAGACCATGCATGACGTGACGTGTGATGTGTGTATGATGTATGGATGAGCCAAATATAATAATGGACAGGGACACAGAGAGACAGAGTAATAGACACCAGAGAGAAGACATAGAGACAGACCACATATAGTTCCTGTGTACAGTCGGTAGTGTCACTATTTGGACTCATCGCTCATGGCTGCAACGGCTGGTCGCAATATGTCGAGTCCGCTTGTTGCTGCCATCGACCAAGGAACTAGTTCAACTCGATTCATGGTGTTCAACTCAAAAACAGCAGAACCCATCAGTTATCATCAAGTGGAGATCAAACAGAGTTTCCCAAAAGTAGGCTGGGTGGAGGAGGACCCCAAGGAAATTCTCCGCTCGGTGTACGAGTGTATAGAGAAAACATGTGAGAAACTCGCCGAGCTTGATATAGACATTGACAGCATCAAAGCTATTGGAGTGTCCAACCAGAGAGAGACCACAGTGGTTTGGGACAAAGAGACAGGAGAGCCTCTCTACAACGCTATTGTGTGGATGGACTTGCGGACCCAGTCGACAGTGGAGCGGATGATCAACAAAGCCCCTGGTCAGAACATGAACCACATCAAGCCAAAGACGGGTCTTCCCATCAGCACGTATTTCAGCGCATTGAAGCTCCGCTGGTTACTGGACAATGTGGACGACGTTCAGCAGGCGGTCCGGTCCGGGCGTGCCATGTTTGGTACCATCGACTCCTGGCTCATCTGGAGCCTAACGGGAGGAAAATTCAATGGGGTCCACTGCACTGATGTGTCAAACGCCAGCAGAACCATGCTCTTCAACATTCACACTATGAAGTGGGATCCATCCCTCTGCAAATACTTTGAGGTTCCAATGGAGATACTGCCTGAAGTGAGGAGTTCCTCAGAAATATATGGTTACATATCAACAGGTTCTCTTACAGGCATACCTATTTCAGGCTGTCTTGGGGACCAGTCAGCAGCACTTGTTGGACAGATGTGCCTTCAGGACGGACAGGCCAAAAACACATACGGCACTGGCTGCTTTCTGCTTCTAAACACTGGGTCTAAGCCTGTGAGTTCCAACCATGGTCTCTTGACCACTGTGGCGTACAAGCTTGGTCCAGACAAACCTCCCTGCTATGCGCTGGAGGGCTCAGTGGCCATTGGAGGAGCGTTAATCCGTTGGCTGCGAGACAACCTGGGCATCATTCAGTCCTCTAGTGAGGTGGAGAATTTGGCTGCGTCGACAGGAACGTCCAGCGACTGCTATTTTGTTCCGGCGTTCTCCGGTTTATATGCCCCCTACTGGGACCCCACTGCAAGAGGGATTTTGTGTGGTTTAACACAGTTCACAAACAGAAGTCACATAGCCTATGCCGCACTGGAGGCTGTTTGCTTCCAGACACGAGAGATTCTGGATGCCATGAACCAGGACAGCGGGATCCCTCTGACCCAGCTGCAAGTGGACGGAGGAATGACTTCCAACAGGCTGCTAATGCAGCTGCAGGCGGACATCCTCGGCATCCCTGTCGTGAAGTCGTCCATGCCTGAGACCACTGCTCTCGGAGCAGCCATGGTGGCAGGGGCCGCCGAAGGCATCGGCGTGGTGAGTCTCAACCCCAAGGACCTGGGTGTGGTCGCCTCGGAGAGGTTTGAGCCACAAATCAAACCTGAAGAGACTGAGATTAAGTACGTGCGATGGAAGCTGGCAGTCGAGAAAGCCATGGGTTGGGATACAACAGTACCGAAACCTTGCTCAAAGAAGGACTCAAACGTCATAGACACGTCATAGATCATCAGAGGTTTTAAACTAGGGAGTGCGAACTAGGGACCACCATCCCGATTGACACTGTTGTATCCGGTTGGGGTCATGGTCTAAGAGTATTGCTTTGCTTGAGTCTGTCTATGATATATACATATAATGAATCATCATATATTTTATTAATAATCATAATAAAATCATAATAATCCTAAAAAACAGAGAAATGTATTGTGATACGATCGTGGATAGTGATTCTGCCTAAGAAAAAGTTATGATATTTTCCCATATTGCCCACCCCTATGAATAGTTATATCAGCATGCCCATATATGGGCAATTGGGCATACAGTACTGATGACATCAGGGATCTCCCTATATGGACTAGCAAATACAGAGATCTCCATATATGTCCATTAAAGGGACAAGGACTGACAGATACACAGATCTCCATACATGGGCCTATCAGGCACATCGGCGGTAGCACGTATTGTAGGTGTCGAACTCTAGACGTTGGGCCACAGCAACCTAATCGAACCCTCTTCTTTTTTTTATCGTGGAACGCTCGGTACAAACGGCCACAGACGGAACAGACTACAACCCCTTATATTAAAGCAGCACTGTGTAACTTTCCTCTTCTACCCCGGAAGTGAACCCGGTTTTCTGCCGCAAGTGCTGTTATTTATTGCCATTGAGCTAATAGAGCCTGCCTGCTTGCTCAGGGGATACATTTAATCTTGACCATCAGGTCCAAATTTGTGTCAGATCCTGTGTCTAGGTGAGACATGACCTTTGACACAATCTAAATGTCTCAATAGAAGAGCAGGGAGACAAAATACAACCACCCCAATTGTATAAGTTATATTGTATTAACATACTCTACCATACAGATTGGACAAAATACAAATGTATTCATATAAACAAGGGAACCAGGAGACCTGGTACTGCCAGCCAGACCCCTAGTGGTTGAAATCTGAATGGCCGGACTTCGCATGACGTGTCATGCGAAGTCACGTCATGCAAGGTCCCTTCTATGCCCATGTATGGACGAAAGGGGGACAAAAGATGGACCGACATTTATGCCCATGTATGGACGAAATAGGGACAAAGCCTCATGTAGGCCGAGCCTCTGGGTCTGGCAAAGAAATGTCACATAGTGAGGCTTTAAGTTGGTGAGAACATGCTACAGCCCCTTATATTAAGTTAGGAACTAGTTAGGCAAGAATTAGACCGTTCCAAGGTCGGCGGATTTGTGGGTCCGACCATTCCGAGGTCGCCGGATTTGCAGTTTGTTATATCCGGTCTAGAACGGATCCAGCAACGCTTCGTGTACATACGCATGTGTGTGTGTGTGTGTGTGTGTGTGTGTGTGTGTGTGTGTGTGTGTGTGTGTGTGTGTGTGTGTGTGTGTGTGTGTGTGTGTGTGTGTGTGTGTGTGTGTGTGTGTGTGTGTGTGTGTGTGTGTGTGTGTGCGCGCGCGTGTGTGGAAATTACCTGATATACAGTAAGCGGGCTCTAAACCGGATAAGAGTGCAACACAGTAAATAGACACGAGGTTAGCAGCAGCAATGAGAGTAGCTTCGCTCAGTGCAGCGGCTGCGACCCCTCTCTTGCTCAAATCTTCGTTTTAGCTGAGTTCCAACAAAATCCAGGGCTTCATTGAATCTCCACTGTGCATCTCCTGAGTATTTTATTCGATTTTATTGCCTTACTTGGGCATCTAAATTACAATTCAGACACCCACCGCTATGGGGGGCTGCAGCCCCATGCAGCAGTTTTTTTTTTCCTTTTGGGGGGAACCAGCCCTTTTATTGCGGTAATACAAATTCCATATGGCCCCAATGATAGTCTTAAACTTGCATCTTACGGGTATTTTAAGCCATGTGCCATATCACATTACTCTCTTTCAACTTGATCTGCAATGGCAGCCTGCAGTGCACAGCCATCATCCAGTCAGCCGTGTCAACATCAATATCACACTGCAGTTAAATTTGGAACTTGTATTAATGAATAAAACATTATTTCAATAAATCTGTATGATGGAGTCAGTTAGCACAGTAACACATCTGCAGTGGTTGGAGGTGGTCTCCCTACTAGGAGAGGACACCTACTGGTTGACAACTAGTACTGCCTGAAGCTCATATAATCTCCCCTGACCAAGGTTCAATGTGGTCTTTATTGTTACATGGTATGACTTCCATTAATGAAAAAAATACATTTCCAAAAGTATAGAACATGAATACAAATGGGTGGGATATGATAGACTAGTGACAATGTGGCATTGATCATTCCAGCATGTGCAATATTAGTTCCAGACAGACAGACAGAACCCCTTAAAGGGCCTAGCCCCTTTCAGAGGCACAATCTAAAAACATCAAAACTCACCCATTGATAACATAATGGAAATATCAATATATCTACAGTGTAGATATATTCATTGTTGATAGGCTGTTCATAGACCTTGCTTGACTTGGTGTGGTGGTGTGACGTGTCTATGATGTATGGGTGTGATGATATAATAACAGACAGGGACAGAGACAAACAGTAAGAGACAGACACAAAACAGAGAGCCATCACAGAGAGACTATAGAGAAATACCTTAGAAAAAGGAAAGGTTGATCGACTCTGTATTACAGGACCCACTGCCACCATAGATCAATCACCCATGCATTGGTTCACGACCGCATCGGCCATGTCTGGTCCGCTTGTTGCTGCCATCGACCAGGGAACCAGTTCCACTCGATTCATGGTGTTCAACTCCAAAACTGCAAAGGTCATCAGCTATCATCAAGTGGAGATCAAACAGAGTTTCCCAAAAGTAGGCTGGGTGGAGGAGGACCCCAAGGAAATTCTCCACTCTGTGTACGAGTGTATAGAGAGAACATGTGAGAACCTTGCCGAGCTTGAAATTGAAATCGACAGCATCAAAGCTATTGGAGTCTCTAACCAAAGAGAGACCACAGTGGTTTGGGACAAAGAGACAGGAGAGCCTCTCTACAACGCTATTGTGTGGATGGACTTGCGGACCCAGTCGACAGTGGAGCGGATGATCAACAAAGCCCCTGGTCAGAACATGAACCACATCAAGCCAAAGACGGGTCTTCCCATCAGCACGTATTTCAGCGCATTGAAGCTCCGCTGGTTATTGGACAATGTGGATGACGTTCAGCAGGCGGTCCGGTCCGGGCGTGCCATGTTTGGTACCATCGACTCCTGGCTCATCTGGAGCCTAACGGGAGGAAAATTCAATGGGGTCCACTGCACTGATGTGTCAAACGCCAGCAGAACCATGCTCTTCAACATTCACACAATGAAGTGGGATCCATCCCTCTGCAAATACTTTGAGGTTCCAATGGAGATACTGCCTGAAGTGAGGAGTTCCTCAGAAATATATGGTTACATATCAACAGGTTCTCTTACAGGCATACCTATTTCAGGCTGTCTTGGGGACCAGTCAGCAGCACTTGTTGGACAGATGTGCCTTCAGGACGGACAGGCCAAAAACACATACGGCACTGGCTGCTTTCTGCTTCTAAACACTGGGTCTAAGCCTGTGAGTTCCAACCATGGTCTCTTGACCACTGTGGCGTACAAGCTTGGTCCAGACACACCTCCCTGCTATGCGCTGGAGGGCTCAGTGGCCATTGGAGGAGCGTTAATCCGTTGGCTGCGAGACAACCTGGGCATCATTCAGTCCTCTAGTGAGGTGGAGAATTTGGCTGCGTCGACAGGAACGTCCAGCGACTGCTATTTTGTTCCGGCGTTCTCCGGTTTATATGCCCCCTACTGGGACCCCACTGCAAGAGGGATTATGTGCGGTTTAACACAGTTCACAAACAGAAGTCACATAGCCTATGCCGCACTGGAGGCTGTTTGCTTCCAGACACGAGAGATTCTGGATGCCATGAACCAGGACAGCGGGATCCCTCTGACCCAGCTGCAAGTGGACGGAGGAATGACTTCCAACAGGCTGCTAATGCAGATGCAGGCGGACATCCTCGGCATCCCTGTCGTGAAGTCGGCCATGCCTGAGACCACTGCTCTCGGAGCAGCCATGGTGGCAGGGGCCGCCGAAGGCATCGGCGTGGTGAGTCTCAACCCCAAGGACCTGGGTGTGGTCGCCTCGGAGAGGTTTGAGCCACAAATCAAACCTGAAGAGACTGAGATTAAGTACGTGCGATGGAAGCTGGCAGTCGAGAAAGCCATGGGTTGGGATACAACAGTACCGAAACCTTGCTCAAAGAAGGACTCAAACGTCATAGACACGTCATAGATCATCAGAGGTTTTAAACTAGGGAGTGTGAACTAGGGACCACCATCCCGATTGACACTGTTGTATCCGGTTGGGGTCATGGTCTAAGAGTATTGCTTTGCTTGAGTCTGTCTATGATACATACATATAATGAATCATCATATATTTTATTAATAATCATAATAAAATCATAATAATCCTAAAAAACAGAGAAATGTATTGTGATACGATCGTGGATAGTGATTCTGCCTAAGAAAAAGTTATGATATTTTCCCATATTGCCCACCCCTATGAATAGTTATATCAGCATGCCCATATATGGGCAATTGGGCATATACAGTACTGATGACATCAGGGATCTCCCTATATGGACTAGCAAATGCAGAGATCTCCATATATGTCCATTAAAGGGACAAGGACTGAGAGAGACACAGATCTCCATACATGGGCCTATCAGGCACATCGGCGGTAGCACGTATTGTAGGTGTCGAACTCTAGACGTTGGGCCACAGCAACCTAATCGAACCCTCTTCTTTTTTTTATCGTGGAACGCTCGGTACAAACGCCCACAGACAGAACAGACTACAACCCCTTATATTAAAGCAGCACTGTGTAACTTTCCTCTTCTACCCCGGAAGTGAACCCGGTTTTCTGCCGCAAGTGCTGTTATTTATTGCCATTGAGCTAATAGAGCCTGCCTGCTTGCTCAGGGGATACATTTAATCTTGACCATCAGGTCCAAATTTGTGTCAGATCCTGTGTCTAGGTGAGACATGACCTTTGACACAATCTAAATGTCTCAATAGAAGAGCAGGGAGACAAAATACAACCACCCCAATTGTATAAGTTATATTGTATTAACATACTCTACCATACAGATTGGACAAAATACAAATGTATTCATAAACAAGGGAACCAGGAGACCTGGTACTGCCAGACCCCTAGTGGTTGAAATCTGAATGGCCGGACTTCGCATGACGTGTCATGCGAAGTCACGTCATGCAAGGTCCCTTCTATGCCCATGTATGGACGAAAGGGGGACAAAAGATGGACCGACATTTATGCCCATGTATGGACGAAATAGGGACAAAGCCTCATGTAGGCCGACCCTCTGGGTCTGGCAAAGAAATGTCACATAGTGAGGCTTTAAGTTGGTGAGAACATGCTACAGCCCCTTATATTAAGTTAGGAACTAGTTAGGCAAGAATTAGACCGTTCCAAGGTCGGCGGATTTGTGGGTCCGACCATGCCGAGGTCGCCGGATTTGCAGTTTGTTATATCCGGTCTAGAACGGATCCAGCAACGCTTCGTGTACATACGCATGTGTGTGTGTGTGTGTGTGTGTGTGTGTGTGTGTGTGTGTGTGTGTGTGTGTGTGTGTGTGTGTGTGTGTGTGTGTGTGTGTGTGTGTGTGTGTGTGTGTGTGTGTGTGTGTGTGTGTGCGCGCGCGCGCGCGTGCGTGTGTGTGGAAATTACCTGATACAGTAAGCGGGCTCTAAACCGGATAAGAGTGCAACACAGTAAATAGACACGAGGTTAGCAGCAGCAATGAGAGTGGCTTCGCTCAGTGCAGCGGCTGCGACCCCTCTCTTGCTCAAATCTTCGTTTTAGCTGAGTTCCAACAAAATCCAGGGCTTCATTGAATCTCCACTGTGCATCTCCTGAGTATTTTATTTGATTTTATTGCCTTACTTGGGCATCTAAATTACAATTCAGACACCCACCGCTATGGGGGGCTGCAGCCCCATGCAGCAGTTTTTTTTTTCCTTTTGGGGGGAACCAGCCCTTTTATTGCGGTAATACAAATTCCATATGGCCCCAATGATAGTCTTAAACTTGCATCTTACGGGTATTTTAAGCCATGTGCCATATCACATTACTCTCTTTCAACTTGATCTGCAATGGCAGCCTGCAGTGCACAGCCATCATCCAGTCAGCCGTGTCAACATCAATATCACACTGCAGTTAAATTTGGAACTTGTATTAATGAATAAAACATTATTTCAATAAATCTGTATGATGGAGTCAGTTAGCGCAGTAACACATCTGCAGTGGTTGGAGGTGGTCTCCCTACTAGGAGAGGACACCTACTGGTTGACAACTAGTACTGCCTGAAGCTCATATAATCTCCCCTGACCAAGGTTCAATGTGGTCTTTATTGTTACATGGTATGACTTCCATTAATGAAAAAAATACATTTCCAAAAGTATAGAACATGAATACAAATGGGTGGGATATGATAGACTAGTGACAATGTGGCATTGATCATTCCAGCATGTGCAATATTAGTTCCAGACAGACAGACAGACCCCCTTAAAGAGCCTAGCCCCTTTCAGAGGCACAATCTAAAAACATCAAAACTCACCCATTGATAACATAATGGAAATATCAATATATCTACAGTGTAGATATATTCATTGTTGATAGGCTGTTCATAGACCTTGCTTGACTTGGTGTGGTGGTGTGACGTGTCTATGATGTATGGGTGTGATGATATAATAACAGACAGGGACAGAGACAAACAGTAAGAGACAGACACAAAACAGAGAGCCATCACAGAGAGCCATCACAGAGAGACTATAGAGAAATACCTTAGAAAAAGGAAAGGTTGATCGACTCTGTATTACAGGACCCACTGCCACCATAGATCAATCACCCATGCATTGGTTCACGACCGCATCGGCCATGTCTGGTCCGCTTGTTGCTGCCATCGACCAGGGAACCAGTTCCACTCGATTCATGGTGTTCAACTCCAAAACTGCAAAGGTCATCAGCTATCATCAAGTGGAGATCAAACAGAGTTTCCCAAAAGTAGGCTGGGTGGAGGAGGACCCCAAGGAAATTCTCCACTCTGTGTACGAGTGTATAGAGAGAACATGTGAGAACCTTGCCGAGCTTGAAATTGAAATCGACAGCATCAAAGCTATTGGAGTCTCTAACCAAAGAGAGACCACAGTGGTTTGGGACAAAGAGACAGGAGAGCCTCTCTACAACGCTATTGTGTGGATGGACTTGCGGACCCAGTCGACAGTGGAGCGGATGATCAACAAAGCCCCTGGTAAGAACATGAACCACATCAAGCCAAAGACGGGTCTTCCCATCAGCACGTATTTCAGCGCATTGAAGCTCCGCTGGTTATTGGACAATGTGGATGACGTTCAGCAGGCGGTCCGGTCCGGGCGTGCCATGTTTGGTACCATCGACTCCTGGCTCATCTGGAGCCTAACGGGAGGAAAATTCAATGGGGTCCACTGCACTGATGTGTCAAACGCCAGCAGAACCATGCTCTTCAACATTCACACTATGAAGTGGGATCCATCCCTCTGCAAATACTTTGAGGTTCCAATGGAGATACTGCCTGAAGTGAGGAGTTCCTCAGAAATATATGGTTACATATCAACAGGTTCTCTTACAGGCATACCTATTTCAGGCTGTCTTGGGGACCAGTCAGCAGCACTTGTTGGACAGATGTGCCTTCAGGACGGACAGGCCAAAAACACATACGGCACTGGCTGCTTTCTGCTTCTAAACACTGGATCCAAGCCTGTTAGTTCCAGCCATGGTCTCTTGACCACTGTGGCGTACAAGCTTGGTCCAGACAAACCTCCCTGCTATGCGCTGGAGGGCTCAGTGGCCATTGGAGGAGCTGGAATCCGCTGGCTGCGAGACAACCTGGGCATCATTCAGTCCTCTAGTGAGGTGGAGAATTTGGCTGCATCGGCAGGAACGTCCAGCGACTGTTATTTTGTTCCGGCGTTCTCCGGTTTATATGCCCCCTACTGGGACCCCACTGCAAGAGGGATTATGTGCGGTTTAACACAGTTCACAAACAGAAGTCACATAGCCTATGCCGCACTGGAGGCTGTTTGCTTCCAGACAAGAGAGATTCTGGATGCCATGAACCAGGACAGCGGGATCCCTCTGACCCAGCTGCGAGTGGACGGAGGAATGACTTCCAACAGGCTGCTGATGCAGATGCAGGCGGACATCCTCGGCATCCCTGTCATGAAGTCGGCCATGCCTGAGACCACTGCTCTCGGAGCAGCCATGGTGGCAGGGGCCGCCGAAGGCATCGACGTGGTGAGTCTCGACCCCAAGGACCTGGGTGTGGTCGCCTCGGAGAGGTTTGAGCCACAGATCAAACCTGAAGAGACTGAGATTAAGTACGGGCGATGGAAGAAAGCAGTTGAGAAAGCCATGGGCTGGGATATGACAGAGTCGAGGGAGAGCTGCTACTTAAAAAAAACTCTGTTTTGTGGTGCCCTGGTCAGCGTGTTGCTAATTACCGCAAAATACATCAAACATAACTAACCTACTGTAGGCTTGGGCGGTGGCTCTGCAAGAGGACTAGCCCTCTGTTCAGGGCTGAGGTACTGCATGTTTAAATTTTTCTGTTACACATATATGTAAACAGTACAGTTACAGTATGCTGTCTTCCAAAACACGCATTCCGGATGAAAACCTTTGGTACTGAAAAATATGAAGTTTATCAATCATTAATCAGCCTGGATCTGGCCTGAGCAATCAGGTCTAAAATCCTGATGAAAACCTGGTTAATGTGGCATGGCAGACATTCTTTGTCTACCATGGAAGACTACCCTTCCTAGCCTACTTGTTGTCAATTAGTTGTACGAGCCTTGTCTTATTGGATCTTGTTTATTCTATACACTTATTTGTTTTAGCTCTTGTTCATTCGATTTTCCTATTTGCCTCATCTGTTTAAGAAAGTAGGTGATATATTGCACTTTTACCTTAGCGCTAGGTTTACTCTTAGTTGCTTGTTTTAGAGGAGAAAATGCACTTACTACTTCAGGTGATTAGTGGTTTCCTTGCCTACCTATGTTGAATGCACTTATTGTAAGTCGCTTTGGATAAAAGCGTCTGCTAAATGACTGTAATGTAATGTAATGATCATGGTTGTCTCCATCAGCAGACTAGATGTGAAAGGAAATAATCAGGGTTGGATTTGCTGGGGGATAAAGCCACGCCTCTGCTTTTGATATCGCTCATTTGCTATATGGTCGGTGGGGATGTGTACTGTCTGATAGTAATGTAGACTGTCTGATATGTTTGATATTTATAACATGATGTTTGATCATTTCACAAATACAATTCTTTTTTTTTATTTAAAATGTAAACTACATTAATCCTGGCATCTTCGAAACGTTTTCTTTTTTAATTCCAAAAACAGACAAGCTCACAGCGCATCACAACAGATTACTATGGTTCATTTTGACAATTCCTGTGAGAAGCATCTTCAGCATTGCTCTAGTCTACTTGGCTTTTATATCCTGGACCTGGTCAGCATTCAATACATTGCAGGAAAGTTGGCTTTGGTTTTAAGTTTATACAATTTCCTTCAGGATCAATAAAGTATCTATCTATATAGATCTATTTTTTTTACTTTGTTAACAGAAACACCATATACCCTGGTGAAATATTATGTAGATCTGAAAAAATATATAGCCCAATAGTTATGGTTTATGCCATGTGTTTCCTAAAGAGCATGGGACTCATTTGTGGGTCTCTGACACCATTTTTATGTTGTGTTTTTTGTTTCAACAGAATGTCATAAAAAATAAATCCCATAAATAAATGGATTTATAGTTTTAATAAGTAGTGAAAATAGCAGATATATTAGCTTTTATTTCTGCTATTTTTGAATAGCCCAAAGACACCTTAAAATGTCACAGTATGCGTTTCAGGTCAATAAGTGTCAATAAGTTAATCAACAAGGGGTCCGGGACCCCTAGGGGGTCTTCCGAGTTACGACAGGGGGGGGGCATATAAAAAAATACATTAACCACCTAGCATCCCTATTCTTGGGAACATGTTGCCAAAAAAAGCAGATCTACAAGCTCATTGCAGTGCCACGCGCTGTGAGCTTGTAGATCTGCTATTTTCGTTGAAGAGGTTTGGTGTAGAGGGAAAAAAGAGCAGAACAAGTACAGAGCCGAAGGTCAAATTTACAAAGAATTAAGGGTTAAGTGGTTAAATGCCTGACAACACTGATGATAGTGCCGTCAAACAAGTCTATGAAGCCATCTGAACAAGTTGAATCTGCAACACAATTTCATATAGCTACAATAAGTAGTGGGGGGGGGGGGGGGCAAGTAGCCTATAGAAGAGTGGTTCTCAAAGTGGGGGTCCATGGACCCTCAGTGTTCCATGAGGGGGTTCCAAATGGACCCTTACAGCAGTGGTTCTCAAAACTTTTCATGTGGACCACAAATTAAAATTGATATATATTTGGCCATGGACCCCCAGAAGAGAAGATTTATGTAAAAAATAAATAAAAATTGTTATTAATATTTTATATAGGCACGAAGTTAAGGCACTCTGTGAGGTTGTAGATCTGCTATTTTTTGAAAAGCCAACATATAGATGGATAAAGTGGTAAAATGATTGTGATGCTGAGTTAATTACTTTGGCTGGAGACCCCTTGGAGGCTGGAACCCCCCCCCCCACTTAGCCCGCGGACCCCCATTTCAAAAGATATGCCAGGCAGGGACCCCCATAAGAGAAGATTTTTACGGCTGTAGCAGTGATTCTCAACCATTTTAATTACAAGGACCCCCAGTTTGACATGCATTAGGGCTACAGACCCCCATTTAATGGCATTTCTATCTCTTGGACCACAATTTATATTGTAAAATGTCAATTTAACTCTGAGAGTGTACAAATGGAACCAAATGGACCCGACGGGTCCATTTGGTTCCATTTGTACACTCTCAAAGTTACAGACCCATAAGGGTCCATTTGGTTCCTATCCATCATTTAGCTGGGGACCCTGGAACCCCCTCAAGTACCCCTGGGGGTCCCCGGACCCCACTTTGAGAACCAATTATATAGGCTACATTTAGGTCAGAGACAGAGTTCTGGGGTAGATGAAATGTAAAAAGTTTGAGACCCCCTGTGCTAATGTAAACAGGTGTAGCCTACATAGCTATTTGCATTCCATTCTGTCAAAACAGAATCCAGCTGGGTGCTGCTTGTTAATTAGTACTAGGCTACCATTGGTAACACCTGCGTTCATCTTTCTAATTTATGTCAATAATTATATCCAATAAACCAGCATTACAGCATAGAAAAGTAAACGTAGCTACCAGTTACCTTTTGGCTTTATCGTCTTCTTGTTGTCCAAAGTGTCCAAAAGTTCAGCTGTTTCACATGTCTGAAGCAGCTCAATGACTCGGATATAATATATCCACTTAATTAATATACAGGCCAATTAATCATAACTCATAATTAATCTATGAGTCATAACTTGTATGACGGTGTTTGCTCGCCGAAAATGACTCATCTACAAGCTAACTAACGTGTAGCTCGCGCAACGTCGACGTTTTCTTCTCTTCCATCCAGTGTTTTTTGAAGAAAATATTAATATATATATAAATTATTTTAGATAAAATGTAACTCTTCTTCTTCCATTGTTTTAGTTTGTTTTTCCTTTCATTTTGTAAGAAACGTGTCCATCTGCAGTCTGCACCAAACAACATGACTGAAGCCAGGTTTACACCTCGTCGCACGCGCGAGCCAAAAACCGCAGATGTACAAGTCCACAGTGCCGCGCGGATACCCGCGTTGTGGGCTTGTAGTTCTGCTATTTTCGGCGCTCACTGACCGCTCGAGCGTCACGTCGTTTGAAAGTGCCCGCCACAAACAGCCGGCTATAATCTGATTGGACAAACCGCACGTGACGCATGAGATTATAATTCAATGGAATATAAAGTAATTAATATGGAATCAGACATTCTGAGCTTTGCTATTTTTGGAATATATATATATATATATATATATATATATATATATATATATATATATATATATATATATATATATATATATATATATATATATATATATATATATATATATATATATATATATATATATATATATATATATATATATATAATTGAAATTAAACAAGTTTGAGAACCATCACTCATACTGTATTTGTTACGACTGCTGCATTAATATCTTTTTGTAGATATTATTGTATTGCATTGACCAGCCCACCATAGCTCAGCACAGCAAGGGAAGAAACACACAGATACCGAACACTGTCTTTATAAGTCTTTACTCTTTATATACTGTATTATAATAACACCACATCACACACAAATACACAGCAAAAACATGCATCTGTTCTAATTAAGGCAAAACCCATCCAAAAGCACTGTAAAATGTTTAAAAATATATACATTTGCAATAAATAAAGCTACTGAAATATACAAAAATCGGTCTACAATCACCATATTGACATCAGTATCATTCCTGAACAACAACAGAGCTCCTACTGTACATCAGCTGCTAGAATGTATAACAAAATAACACGACGATTGAACTGAAACCAAAGTGAAGTATCATTCATCTTTTAAGAGACAATGTCTGATTTACACTTGAATGCACAGCACGTTGTGCACCGAAAATAGCAGATCCACAAGCTCACAACGTGTCTCGCTGGCGCCTTGTGAACTTGCAGATCTGCTTTTCTTTAACAAAGCATAAATCAGGGTTTCAAATCATTGGCATGAGAACATCTTTATAAGAAAGAAATGAAACTGCTCAAGAGAGATACTAATTATTCACAGTGGTTCTCAAAGTAATAATAATAACCACCGAGTTTTGGAACCATCTAGGACATTGGTTCTCAAAGTGGGGTCCGGGGACCCCCAGGGGTACTTGAGGGGGTTCCAGGGGGTCCCCAGCTAAATGATGGATAGCAGGAACCAAATGGACCCTTATGGGTCTGTAACTCTGAGAGTGTACAAATGTACACAAATGTACAAATGTGTACAAATTTGTACACTCTCAGAGTTAAATTAACATTGATTTTACAATATAAATTGGGGTCCCAGAGATATAAATGCCATTAAATGGGGGTCCGTAGCCCTAATGCATGTCAAACTGGGGGTCCTTGAAATTAAAATGGTTGAGAATCACTGCTAGAGAGCCGTAAAAATCTTCTCTTATGGGGGTCCCTGGCTTATCTTTTCAAATGGGGTCCGCGGGCTAATAAGTGTCAATTTGGGGGTCCTTGGCACGAAAAAGTTTGAGAACCACTGATCTAGGAACACAAGTGGCCCCCGCTCGCGGGAGGGAAGCCGAGCAGGGAGGGTGATGTCACTGCATGTAGTCCTACGGGCTATGGGTGGCACCACCTGGCTGTTAGCAGTGGTGGAAAGTAACTAGGTACATTTACTCAAGTACTGAACTTAAGTAACATTTTGATGTATTTGTACCGTTATAGTAAATATTATAATCAAATATTTCCACTATTTCTACTTTCACTTCTACTCCGCTACATCTCAGAGGCAAATATTGTACTTTTACTCTTACTTAGATTTAGATTATTATTACAAAACATACATTAACCACTTCAACCCTATATACTTTGGCTATTTGCAAATAGCTGATCTACAAGCTCACAACGCGTGTTGTGAGCTTGTAGATCTGCTATTTTCAAAAGGACATTTGGAAACTAAATGGGAAATGGGACATTCTGCATAATGAGTACCTTTACTTTTGGTACTCTTAAGTATATTTTTATGCCAATACTTTTGTACTTTTACTCAAGTAAAAATTTGAGTATACTTCTTTCACCACTGGTCAGCAGGCAGTGTTGGGCGAGTCAGTAGGATACAACAGCAGTGACAACACACACAGAAATGTGTGTGGGGAGGAATTCATTGGCATAACGACTAAATTGGGGAGAAAAAAGGGGTAAAAACAAATCAAAATAAATTACTTTGAGAACCACTGAATTAACCCAATAAAGGCAGCTCTTTAGGAAACAGAAAATAAATGTTCAAGTTGGGATAACTGGGGTAGTGAGAACTCACACAGGATTACAGGATAAACGAAAAAGTGAAATGGGAAGTGATGACACAGAGAAATGAGCGGACAACATTGGAACTGGAACACTACAGCTGCATCTCTGTGTGGTTCTCCCTCTATAAATCAGGATTCCGACACTAAAAATATAATGTTCTGTTTACTAAAGAGCTGGTTAGACAGTTAGACACCTGTTACTGAACAAACACTCATCAGAATATAGAGCTTTAACATTTTTAACAATCAACTTTTATATATATATATTTTTTTACAAAAAACATATTATGTACAACCCTTTAATATAAGTGCAATACTTAATTAATCATTAGCATTATAGTTATAGCAGTATAGAGTACTTGCATGAATAATGTCAGCTGACTGAACGTCATGGGTACAAAACAGTGACGATAAAAACTATTGCATCAATCCTACAACACATCAAACATTTGACATGAAAACAGCAAATTATGATTTAATTTTGGTTTGATTTATATGATCAATTCTCCACGATAAATCCCCCATGTACAGTACAGTAGTTTGTTTTGTTTTTTTATCCCACGATTTTGTAACCCCATTTTTTTACACCCAGTGCCAATTGTCTATGTAATCCTGGGCACTAACTTCCCTCTGCCAACCTAGGGAGGCCAGGGCCGAGCTCATGCCTCCTTCAATGCATGAGAGCCAACTCACCTTCTTATCACCTGACAGGGGAGAGTTTCCCTTATTGGACGTAGCGCATGGAAGGAACACGTTATTCCAACCAGTTCCTTTCCCCTCCATCAGGCGCCCTGGCTGGTCAGGGGGAGGCAGTATAGGGACCAGGATTACTGCATGTTTTTGTGAGGGTACCTACCCTAGGAGACACGGGGAGAACATGCAAACTCCACACAGAAAGGCGCTGGGGGCGTGTTCTCTCCTCCGCGTCATCAGTGCCCATACCCTAGGTGGGGTTGGCGAAAGGGCCTTTCAAAGGCCCTTTCGCCAACCCCACCTAGGGTATGGGCGCTGATGACGCGGAGGAGAGAACACGCCCCCCAGCGCCCACAGCGTCCCCTGCGGGAATCGAACCCAGAACCTTCTAGCTGTGAGGCGACAGTACAGTAGGTTGTGGGAACGCTGTTGTGGAAAAGAATGGTCTGACAGACCACCTAAACTATATCGTCTCTGTTGGGGGGTGGAAACCTCATACAGTATGTCCAAAACTGTTACATTTCTGGATTCAAATTTAAATGTGGCAAAAGTAGCAGATCTACAAGCTCGGCTACTTTTGTATACTTTTGTGTGACACTGTAGTATGATCAAGTAGCTCATTCATTTACGAGAAAACACAAAAAGTTAGAATATAGAGGTTTCTGCCCAACAGCGACGATATGCACAAATAACAGCCAAAAATGTAATGAAATTAAATGGAAATAACCTAAAAACTGAATGAAAACAAATGTTTTACAGGCAGACAGAATTCAATCATCGCATCCAGTGTTCAGTGTTCATTTATCCATTTGTGACTCCGAGAGAGTGTACAAATAACAAAATGGACCCGTACTTGTACACTTTGTTTCACTATCATTGACATTTTATTTTTCAAATAACCTAAAAAAAAAAATCAATACAGCAATGTAATGATTTTTTTTTAATACTCAAGCATTTTAAAAAGCATATACTCTACTATTGAGTACTTACGTTTTTTTTAAGCAAGTACTCCAGTACTTTAACACAAGTACAAAATTTAGAGAGCAACTTTCACTAGTTTGAATAATATCTTACCAGGAGTATCTATACTTTGACTCAAGTACTGGGGTTGTATTATAAGTACTGGGGTTGAGTATTTTGTCCACTATTTCATTGCTGTCGTGCAGAAACCTTGTATCTCCATATATTTAACTTTTTGTGTTTTCATTTTTCATAAATGAATGCCCTATCATACTACAGCGTCACACAAAAGCATCAACAATAGCAGATCTGCAAGCTCGAAACGCTTTTGAGCTTGTCGATCCGCTGTTTTTTGAATTCGAAATGAATTTAAACATTTAATCTTGCAACGATAGCTACTGTAGTAGCTAGCTTGTTATTAACAACTTAAACCCTATACCAGGGGTCTTCAACAGGGGGTCCGGGACCCCTAGGGGGTCCTCAGAGTTACTACAGGGGGTCCGCCAAATCTTTGTGTGATGTGATTTTATTTTTTACATTAACCACTTGAACCCTAGCATCCCTTTTCTGAGGAGAACTTAGCCAAAAATAGCCGATCTACAAGCTCACAACGCCTCGCGCTGCGAGGCGTTGTGAGCTTGTAGATCGGCTATTTTTTGGCAAAGAGGTGTTTGGTGGAGAGGGAAAAAAGAGCAGACCAAGTAAACAAAAAAAAGTTAAATCTGAAACACAATTTTTATACAATATAGAGTAGGGGGTCCCTGCTTCATCTCTCTCTCAGCCAGGGGGTCCTTGGCCTGAAAACGTTGAAGACCCCTGCCCTATACAATATACTTCCTCGACCGGGGTCCCACAGGGGTCTATTCTCGGTCCCCTCCTCTTGTCCCCGTCTACACCAGTGTTGGCAGAAAATAACCAATCTGCAATTTTTTTGCCGGATGTTCGCCTATTTTCTCAGAATGTACTAAAGCATTTTGAAGGGAGATCAGTGTTATTATGTCCTGGTCGGTAACTGTGGCTGGCCGTTAAAAATGATGTTCTGATTATTATTGTTATGGATGTAAACAAAAAGAGGGCTGTGTGCGTGCTCCTCTGCATGAGCTGCAAAGGTGTTCAAGTTTATGACGTATTATGTTGCCATGGAAGCCTGGCAGTCTCAATCGCATTCATTTTCTAGTACAAACCGTTGCCCTCGAAGGACAGTGACTAATGCTTTAATTTATGCTTAAAGGAGCACTTCGCCCATTTTCAACCCCTCTTATCTCCATACAATTGAAGGACCAATTATATGAAGATAGGTTTAGAAATGGGCGAAAGTGCTCCTGTAATCTACAGTGGTGTAAAGTAACCAAGTACATTTACTCAAGTACTGTACTTAAGTACAATTTTGAGGTATTCTTTTTACTTTACTGGATTATTTCAATTTACTTCTACTCCACTACATCTCAGAGGCAAATATTATACTTTTACTAAACTCCAATTATTTTAACTCTTTAGTTACTAGTTACTTTGTAGATTTTGATTGTTACTACAAAACATACATTACCCACTTCAGCCCTGTGTACATTTTGGCGCTTTGTAAATAGCCGATCTACAAGCTCACAATGTGTTGCCATGCGACGCATTGTGAGCGTTTAATACATTGCATTACAGTTGAAAACTTGTGAAATGGGACATTCTGCAATCTGCATAATGCGTACTTTCTACTTTTGGTACCTTAAGTACATTTTGATACCAATACTTTTGTACTTTTACTTTTGAAATTTACTTAACTACATTTTGAATTACGGACTTTTACTAATGTAGTATTCCTACATTACAGTATTGATACTTTTACTGAAGTAAAAAAAAAATGGAGTACTTTTTCCACCACTGGCTAATCTATGCTCCATCATACCACATTGTCACATGCCGGGAAATTATCCAATCAACAAGCTCAGAGCGCGTTCGCCAACACGCTATACTCTGAGCTTGTAGATCGGCTATCATAAATCAGACTCAACGAAGCAGTGAAGAGGCAGCAGGCAGCTACCTTTCCCATTGTCTCTTTTCCACCTTTAGAGGAACACGATGTTCTCCTCCTGGCTCTCCTCCTCCCCAAACTCTGTTTCCATGGACACCAGCACAGAGAGGTCCAGTCGGGGGTCTCGGTGGTGGTGGTGGGGGTGGGGGGGCCCGGGGTTTTGGTCAGCTGCTGCTGCTGTCGCCGCCGGCGACGATGAGGCCCGCGTCATGGCGCTGTGGATGTCCGGATCTGTGACGGCGACAAAATCACAAGTAGACTCATATTGTTACCGTACTGTAAAAAAGGTTTCATGTTCCAAGGACCCCCCCCCCCCCCCATCTGAACATGTTTTGTGGCAGGGACCCCCCTAAAAAGATTACTCACAGCGCAGCACAAAGTCACGCGCTGTGAGCTTGTAGATCTGCTATTTTTGAATAGCGAATCTGCTGTTGTTGAAAAATCGTGCAAAATTTGTGCAAATCTTTGAATACATATTTTTTAAAGCGAACATTTGTAAAATATTGTGTTCAAGGGACCCCCCCAGAAGCAAAGATTTGAGTTAAAAATGTTGCTTTAAAAATGCATATATTCAAAGATTTGCACACATTTTTAGATTTTTCAAGAATAGCAGATCTACAAGCTCATAGCGCGGCACTCGGTGCTGCGCTATGAGCTTGTATATCTGCTATTTCTGAATAGCCAAAGAAATCTAAAATGACACAGATGACGCAGATGCGTTCCCGGATTGAATGGGTTAATACACGCTCCCCGGTGTGTACGGACCTTCAAGAAATTGGGCCTCTTCCTTACTTCCTTCACAGGTCTTACCCGTTACACTAATGAAGGCTCTGTTCCATTCTGGTCAAACAGAGTCAAGAGTGCTGATATTGTGCATGTTGGTTCACTGGAAACACTCTGCTACACCAGTGGGTCTCAAAGTGTGGTCCAGGTACCCTCGTGGTTCCGTGAAGGTGTTCCAAATGGCCACTTACGGGTTGTGTACGGGTGCATTTGGTTCCATTCAGTGGTGTGTTCTAGGTTTTTTCGATGGGTACACGATACGATACGATGCGCGTGGTCGTGGGTATACGCTCTCACGTTTTCAATGGATTAAATGGTTATTAGACTGTATACGCTTTTCCCCAAAAAAATCTGGACTGTATACGGCATTGGTTCTCAAAGTGGGGTCCGGGGACCCCCAGGGGTACTTGAGGGGGTTCCAGGGGGTCCCCAGCTAAATGATGGATAGGAACCAAATGGACTCTTATGGGTCTGTAACTCTGAGAGTGTACAAATGGAACCAAATGGACCCGTATTTGTACACTCTCAGAGTTAAATTAACATTGATTTTACAATATAAATTGGGGTCCCAGAGATATAAATGCCATTAAATGGGGGTCCGTAGCATAATGCATGTTAAACTGGGGGTCCTTGAAATTAAAATGGTTGAGAATCACTGCTGGAGCCGTAAAAAATCTTCTCTTATGGGGGTCCCTGATATCATTTCAAATGGGGGTCCGCGGGCTAATAAGTGTGAATTTGGGGGTCCTTGACATGAAAACGTTTGAGAACCACTGGTATACGGCGTATACAGCGTATAACAGTAGAACACACCACTGGTTCCATTTGTACACTCTCAAGAGTTATGGGGGTCCTTGAAATGTAAAAGTTTGAGAACCACTGTGCTACGCTAAATGGAACAGAGCCTTAATTAGTATAATTTGTAAGACCAAAACACAATGTTTTAATGTTTATTTTTCCATCTTCCTCAAAAACTTAGTTGCACGCGGAATAATAGCAGATCTACAAGCTCTCACAATGTGTCGTGCTGCTGCCACGCGTTGCGAGCTTGGAGATCTGCTATTTTCGGTGCGCGACACGGTGCGCAACCAGGTATAAACCAACCAGGCAACAGGATACCATGACACCTGCTCACTCAGACGTGACCCGTGGAAAGAAGAGACAGTGTGAGTGTGTGTGTGTGTGTGTGTGTGTGTGTGTGTGTGTGTGTGTGTGTGTGTGTGTGTGTGTGTGTGTGTGTGTGTGTGTGTGTGTGTGTGTGTGTGTGTGTGTGTGCACGTGCGCTCTGTTTGCGTGCCTCTGTGATGTAGTGAAGTAGAAGTATAAAGTACTGAAAAATACTCCAGTAAAGTAAAAGTACCTCATAATTGTACTTAACCCATTAAAACCGAGAAAGCATCAGTGTCATTTTAACCACTTTAACCATTATTCTATACTTTGGCTATTCAAAAATAGCAGATATACAATATATAGCGCTATATTTAGAAGACACTTTTTGAATCAGCCTCAGGTCTTAAAGGTAGGGTAAGTGATTTTCTTTGGTTAAAATAAGTGTTAAATAGCTCTATATTCTGATAGTACTCATTTCTATAGAGTGTTTGTTCAGTAAAAGGAGTCTCCTTGTCTCTCCAGCTCTTTATAAAACAGAAAATGCATTTTTGTTTCAGTTTCATTTCCAATTTTATCCAATTAGGATAAAAAACTCAATCAGGATATAGATTAAACAAGTGAAATTGGAAGTGATGACACTAAGAAATGAGCAGGCAAAATTGTATCTGGAACACTATAAAAATTAAGCTTAAAAATGGGTACTTTCTCCTGATTGGCTGAGATTTTGACACCTACCGGAAAATGTATTTTCTGTTTATTAAAGAGCTGGAGAGACGGGGAGACTCCTGTTACTGAAAAAACACTCTATAGCAATGATTACTATCAGAATATAGTGATTTAACAAAATACTTTTTGTTTTAACCAAAAAATATCACTTACCCTACCTTTAATGGGTTAAATACAGTACTTGGGTAAACATACTCGGTTACTTTCCACCACTGCGTGTGTGCATGCGTGCGTGCGTGCGTGTGCGCGTGCGCGCGCGTGCGTGCGTGCGTGCGTGCGCGTGCGTTCTCTAACCTTAGACGCAGGTGCACCGTGGTGTGGCTGCTGGTATATAATGTATGTCATGGGACTATAAATGGCCTTCATTGTGCTCCTGTAGGAATGTGTCTTGTCTTTGATTAATTAGACAGCAGCTCTTTGTTGGGAGAGTAGCCTCGTTAACTAACGATGCTATAGGCACCGGGGAGGAGAGGGGAGGGGCTCTGACAGATGAGACAGGGGGGGGAATCACCAGGGGACAAAGTCTCACTTGTTACTCCCTTTGACAGAAATTGACACTTTAACCACTTTCACCCTGGGGGGGGGCCCTACTTTGGACCTGTCATTATATTATTAAAAGGTAGGGTAAAGTGATATATTTTTTTATCAAAACAAAACGTATTTTGTTAAAAGGTTAAATCTCTATATTATTCTGATGGTAATATAGAGTGTTTGTTCAGTAACAGGGGTCTCTCTCTCTCTCTCCTCCCGTCTCTCCAGCTCTTTAATGGACAGAAAATACATTTTCAGGTAGGTTGCAAATTTCATCCAATCAGGAGCAAGAACCCATTTATCAGCTTCATTGCTCCAGTTCTAATTGTTGTTGTCATCATCACTTCCAATTTTACTTGTTTATCCTGTATGGGTTCTCTCTCCTGATTGGATGAAATTGTTATTCTGACTTAGAAATGCATTTTATGTTTACCAAAAAGCTGGAGAGACGGGGAGACCCATATTACTGAACAAACACTCTATATAGCAACTATTACTATCACAATATAGCTATTTAACACTTAATTTAACAAAAACTAAATCACCTACCCTACCCTAAAAACTAAAATGGCTAAAATAAATGAAAGAAAACAAGTTTGAAAACTGGCAAGAAAATGCATACCTACAAGCTCACAATGCATCACGATGTGACGCATTGAGCTTATAGACCAGCTTTGTTTGCTATTTTTAAGCGACACCACCGTCATAGAGCGAAGTAGAAGATATGCTTAATGTTGCAGTACGTGGTTACACAGGTGTTCTGTTACATTTACCCATAATGTAATAGGTAACATTTTATGTACTGTAAGTATAAATAAATGCATCATCCTCATCAGTCTCACTAAGAACCTATAGTGCATCATAGAAAATATAACTTATATATAAAATAAACTGTGACCATCTGTGGTTTTCATGTCTGGCATCCTGTATCTCTGATATGTATCAGAAACGGTGCACAGAATAAAACTGTTACTTTTCAGGATTCAAATTAAAAAGGAAAAGTGGCATTGTTGATCCTCCTGAGACCAAGAAGAAAAGAAAAAACCTTTTGTAGGCAGAATGCACCTTCTTATATACATATACACAGTAAAATCTACAGTATTAATTTATCCTTTTTTTTATTACAGAGGTTGTTACATTAGTACACCTCTCAGAGTTAAATGAACATTGAGGATTTTAACGCATAGGGGCAAAGGATAGACCCTCAGTCTGTTTAACAAGTGACTGGGGTTTCACCGAGGGCTCTCATGTGGTCAATAAGCAAGAAAGGTTAATAAGCCGATCAATACAACACAGAGAGAGAGATTGTGTTGCCTTTATCGCTGGGAAACAACACAGCAGCCTGCATGTTCCACATAGAGATAACCACATGAACCCTAGGTCGCTATTCTGTGAAAATAGCAGATCTACAAGCCTTGTAGTCTCTCGCAACCACCAGACTATGGACAATCTTCAAATGCTTCCGTCATGCAGTGAACGTTGAATGTGCAACGGTCGCAGTCGCATGAATTTGTCCTACAGTGAATCTAAATATTGACGCATTACACATACAGGGACGTCACAGGCTCTCAGAAGGTGGGGGGGATGGACTTTCTGTGGACTATACCCCTTATTTTACACTTTGGCTATTCAAAAATAGCAGATATACAAGCTCATAGCGCGGCACCGAGTGCCGCGCTATGAGCTTGTAGATCTGCTATTTTTGAAAAGGCGTGAAAAACATTTGTAATTGTCAAATGTAAACAATTTTTTTGCGTTTTTTTGGCGGATTTTGTTAGTTTTTTTTCGTGTTTTGGTTACTTTATTTCGGTCTTAGAGTTAGGGTTAGGTTATTTAATTCTTATTTTTGCTTGATTTTACCTATTTATTATATAAAAAAAAAAATATATATATATATATATATATATATACAGTATATATATATTTTTTTAAATATATTTTTAAAAGTGGGGGGTATGAAATCACAGATCTGTGAGAGTGAGGGTGTCGCGTCGTACGCACAGTGAATGGCCGTGACGCCCCTGCATATATAGCTTGCTGCTAGCAGAAATTAAACTTCAAAAATATATTTTAAAGATATTTTTAAAGATATTTCCGTCAACGGAAATGACGGACAGATGGACAGCTTCCGTTCTCGGCTTTCAGGCTGCTGTTATTTTCTTTAAAGATGTATTTTTTTGGCTTTTATGCCTTTACAGTAGGCTGACAGGAAATGGAGAGAGAGATGGGGAGTGACATGCAGCAAAGGCCGTCGGGATCAGGAGTCGAATCCGTGACACGCTGTCAGACTGGATTACCAGCCTAGGTGCCCAGACGGCTACGCCAACCGTCCGGGCCAAATAGAATCATTTTTTGATTGATTATTGATCAGCTGAGCCGATCAACGTTCTGGAGGATTATCTGAAGAAGAGCTTATTTATGTGTGATACCCTTTGATTTGAACGATCCTATTCCAGCGGTTCTCAAACCTTTTTGTTTTCAAGGAGGAACCCACGTAACTCTGAGAGTGTACAAATGGAACCGGGTCCATTTGGTTCCAGCTGTACACTCTCAGAGTTGCAGACAGTGTAAGAGTCTATTTGGAATCCCCCTCAAGGAATCCTGAGGGTCCCTGGACCCCCACATCTATTCTATGAAAAAGAATTTCCCTTTTTTTTTGCCATTTAAAATGGCCGATCTACAAGCTCACAATGCGTTGTGATGCGACACGTTTTGAGCTTGTATATCTGCTATTTTTCTAAACTATTTTCTTGTATGGGGGGGTCCCAGGCACAAAACATTTTCGGACGAGGGGTCCACAGCCAAAATACGTATTCATTCGGGGGTCCTTTAAATGAAAACGTTAAAACCACTGCAGTAGAATGATCAGAAAATTATTCATAAATGTTCAGTCATGCAACATCTCTAGCATAAGTGTGAGTATGATTATGTATGGAAACCTGCAATGCAGACACTACAGTATACAACATTGGTTCTCAAAGTGGGGTCCGGGGACCCCCAGGGGGTCCTTGGCAGGGTACCTAGGGGGTACCCAGCTAAATATGTTAATATCATTTTAACCACATTAACCATTATTGTGTACTTTGGCTATTCAAAAATAGCAGATATACAAGCTCATAGTGCGGCACCGAGTGCCGCACTATGAGCTTGTAGATCTGCTATTTTTGAAAAATGGTGACAATTTTGCGCAAATCTTTGATTATATATATATATATATATGTTCTTTCTTTTTTTAAGCCAACCGTTTTAACTCAAATCTTTGCTTCTGGCGGTGGTCCCTGGAAAGGATTTCCAGGGACCATTTTGAGATGGGGGTCCATGACCAAATACATACAAATAATTTTAGGGGGTCCTTGACATGAAAAAGTTTGATAACCAACTGCTATACAAGAAAGATGCAATAAAACATTCATATCGTACGTTGTTGCGTCTCCGATTCCACTTTCCTCCTTTTTTACGGCTGTGATGACAAGTGGTTCTGTAATGAGTTTTGTAAAGATTTTCCCCGATCGATCGTTCCAATCAGGCGGCCATCAACCTGTGAGCGGTGATTCACACACTGGTGTCAAACCCCCCCCACCACCCACCCACACCCCCCACCGGGTCAATAGATGGGGAGGCCCATTGATTGTCTGTTCTTTGGTGTGCATGGGGCCTGTGTGGAGCTGTTGGGATGTCACTGGACACTGATTAACCACTTAAAGCCCTTTGGCTAATACTCCGTCACGCGACGGATGGCGGAAATAGCCGATGTTACAGTACGAGCTCACACTCACACTGAGCAAATATCTGTACAATTTTGCTTATAATGATGTGTGCGTGTGTGTGTGTGTGTGTTTGTTTGTTTGTGTGTGTGCGTGTGTAACAAATACCATGTGTGCGTGCACATAAACAAAAAGTTAAAATGGGGCGAGAAGAGGTTTCTGCCCGACAGCAACATCGATTTTTTTTTTGTTCCGTTTTGTCGGGGACCCCCTGGAACTCCCCTTATAGGTTTCATGTCACCACATTTTTGTGGGGGGGGGGGGCTCAATTACACCCAGAAAAACGGAACTTTGAACATCCAGTGGATTTTCTGTGCTCTGGGGGTTTTCTGAATAATTAGGCTCAGAAAAGTGCTGTGATTAGCAGGTGAACTTTGATGTCACAGTCCATTAATCCCGCCCCCCTCGGCAGTGTTGCCAGATTCTGTGAGAGAAACAAGCAAACCAGGTCTAGGAAAACCAGCCCAAAAGAAGCGACTATGGGCCACATGAGCACTTTTAACATATACATCAGCTATTTGAAAATAGCAGATCTACAAGCTCACAACTTTGTTATTGTTGTGAGCTTGTAGATCGGCTATTTTCAAATAAAATCTTGCGGGGAAATTATAATAAGCAGATCTGGCAACCTTGCACCCCTCGGGCCAACTGACGGGTGGCACTCGTCAGTGGCAGTCAATGAGTTAATTAGTCAGATAATAACGAGACATTTTGATTGGGTGTTGGTCTCACCTCCCATCGCTCCAGTAGGTGTGCAGAGGAAGCCTGTCCTTGCCGCCGTCCATCCCGGGGCTTCTGCGGAACAGCGCCCCCGGTGGTTGGACCTGGCCAGCAGAGTGTTGAGGCTGTTGTGCACGGCGGCGGCGGCGGGGTCACTTCCTGTGTGGTCACTTCCTGTGTGGTGGTGCAGGAGGTGATGACGGTTGTTCGGGGCGGTGCTGGCGGCGAACGCAGCCTCGTTCACAAACACCGAGCTGTCGTCAGCAGCACGCCCGCCTGACACCGAGTCCTGATGTGATTGGTGCAAATGAAGTTTTTTGTTTAGTGCATTCACTTCAAATAGCAGCATCATCATGCAAATACAGCAGCATTATGCAATAAACCGTTGGTTCTCAAAGTGGGGTCCGGGGACCCCCAGAGGTACTTGAGGGGGTTCCAGGGGGTACCCAGCTAAATGATGGACAGGAACCAAATGGACCCTTATGGGTCTGTAACTCTGAGTGTGTACAAATGGAACCAAATGGACCCTAACGGGTCCATTTGGTTCCATTTGTACACTCTCAGAGTTAGATTAACATTGATTTTACAATATGAATTGGGGTCCCAGAGATAGAAATGCCATTAAATGGGGGTCCGTAGCCCTAATGCATGTCAAACTGGGGGTCCTTGAAAATAAAATGGTTGAGAATCACTGCTATAGAGCCGTAAAAAACTTCTCTTATGGGGGTCCCTGCCCCTGGCATATCTATTCAAATGGGGGTTCCGTTTTAAGTGTCAATTTGGGGGTCCTTGACATGAAAAAGTTTGAGAACCACTGCAATAAACTGTTAGGTTCGTCATAAGTCATGTCAGGATAACCCAGTATGAACCAAATCGCCAAAGAGTCCCGCTTTGGCCACGGCCGCATCTCAGAAAACGGCTGCACTCAAGGAGGGCTTTCAGACTGAATAATGGAGTGAAAACGAAATGAAAATTCAGGCTGAGTGTATAGTCACAAGTCATAAAAGTCTGTCGTCAAAAGATACGGTCATCCATAATACATACAATATATCTAAAGTAAGAAGTTAGACAACAAGAGACCAACCACTGGATATTGCACTTGACCAAGAGCCCATATTGCACTTGAGCAAAGTGAAGTTTTGTCACGTGTGTGTGTGTGTGTGCGTGTGCGTATGAGTGTTAGTGTGTGCGTGCGTGAGTTTAGGGGGAAATTAAGTAAAGTGAGTCTATCAATGCTGTGACAGTTCTTAAAAAGAAGTTGTTTTTCAGTCTCCTAGTGCATACCCGGGGGGAATGGGATTATGAATCCAATGATGTGTGTGTGCGTGCATATACATGTATGTGTGTGTGAACACACACGCACACACAGGGAATCCCATTGGGACTATACAGTTATTACACCACGGGGAGTTCCTTGTTGACAGTAATGTTAATCTATTAACCACTTAAAGCCTGTACTTAGCTGACAGGAGCCCCCCAGGGCTCTGTAGTAGGGCGGCCCGCTCCGGTTTTCAGCTCTCTCTACGCTAAATATCTTTGCCAAAACAAGGGATGCTAGGGTTAATGTGGTAAGACCTGAGGCAAATTCTACAAATACCCATTATACACAATTTTTCTAAAATGTAAAAAAAATAGCAGAAATACAAGCTTGTGAGAAAATGACATGATTTCAATGGGTTAAAGGGTTGATAAAATGCTTTTCTCTCATTGTCCTGGTGAATAAATTAAAGCTACGGGCAAATCATTGACATTATTGATATAACAAATGAATTACACAGCAGTTGGCATTGCCCTAGTTACACAAAAAAAACTACATTCCCTTTAATCCAGAGAACAAAATCCTTGTTTCCTGACTTTTCTCTTTTAATGTATTTTTTTGGCCATTTCTCCCCCCATTTTCTCCCAGTTTAGTCCTCATGCCAATTCTGTGATTTCTAGTGTGTAGTCTTGTCACTGCTGACCCCTACTGGTTGATCTTTGAACTGCTTGGTCCCTATAATCTTCTAACATTCACTATAATATTAATCACTTTCAACCTGGCTTCCCTATTTTGGCAATGTCATTATAGACAACAACAAAAAAATACAATTCTAAAGGTTCTAAAATATCAGATCTACAAGCTCACAGTATGATGAATATCGTTAATTATAGGGCTGAAGTGGTTCATTTAAAGCCTCGAGGTGTGAACGTCTGATGTTGAGGGCAGAGTTGGGAGTTCAATTCCCCCTCCCTAAAATAACACCTCCTCCCTGTCCTCCTCTGTAATAACCTGCTTGTTCTCCTTCACTTCAAACCCCCTCCTCTCTATATCAACATCCCCTAGCCTTACACACCCGTTTGTATTACTATACTAGTGAGGACAGCTAACCTATTCTACTCCCCTCAGGGCATGGGGGGGGGGGGTTAGGGTTTGTTTTGTTGTACGGCAGTTTTTCTTTCTTTCTTTGTATGTGGCTATGTATGTCTTTTTTTTTTTGACACGGAAAAAACACAATGTCTAAGTCTCAAATTCTACTATACTTGTGGGAACATTAAGGTGCTCACATGTATGGTAATATAAGTACACACACATCGTAGCAATGGAGCTCAGCAGAGCTAATTAGAGGAGCTGAGAGGATGGTGTGTATGTCACCTGATCTGTCTGTGACCCCCTGACCTGCAGCCTCAGGCTAAACATTAACAGCGACACACACACACACACACACACACACACACACACACACACACACACAAGGGTCTCTCATTGCTTCGAGCCCTCATGCCCCTGTCAGCCCAGGAGGGTAGAGAGCAGCCAAAAACTGTACTCAAGTAAAAGTATTGTTACTCTTTAGTGGTTCTCGAAACGTTTTCATGTATTTGGTGTCGGACTCCCTCCCATCTGAAAATGTTTTGTAGAAACCCCATAAGCAAAGATTTGTGTTGTTAATTATTTATACAATGTATTCCAAATTGTTCAATTTTTTTTCAAAATGTTGTGAAAATCTACAATGGATTGAGACTCAGGGTCAATCTAGATTAATCTGCAAAAGGTGGAGAAAATCTGAATAAAGGAAGAGTATTTGAGGTTAAATGCGAACTCTAGGGGATCCCCTGGGACCCCAAATGACACCCCTCTTTACATTTGGCACAAATCTAAAGAAGTAAACATAACATTTCCTTCTTCACAAATATGGTATCAAAACTACTCTAACAAGAACAATTTACACAAAACGTTACTTAAGTAAATGTAACTGGGTAAAAGTATCTGGTTGCTACCCATCTCTACTAGTAGTTTGATAATTCACTCAAACAGATGGATCAAAATGAATGAAGCCCATGGAAATGTCAGCAGAATGAATTTCAGAATGCATGAACGCCTGGTCAGGGGAGTAAATTAATGATGGGGACACAGAATCATGTAAGGTGACCTTCCTCATTCGTCTGTATTCTAATGTTCTAATGTTCCTCTGGGGGACACACACCTGGTGAGCCCTAACCCTGCAAAATCCTCACCGTTTATTTAACCCTGAGAGGGTACACATGGAACCAAATGGACCCATAAGGGCCCTGACACATTAAAAGCGTCAGACCCTTTTTGCTTCCATTTGTACCCTCTCTTTAGAGCGTTGGTTCTCAAAGTGGGGTCCGGGGACCCCCAGGGGTACCTGAGGGGGTTCCAGGGGGTCCCCAGCTAAATGGAGGATAGTTAGGAACCATATGGACCCTATGTGGGTCTATAACTCTGAGAGTGTACAAATGGAACCAAATGGACCCTTACGGGTCCATTTGGTTCCATTTGTACACTCTCAGAGTTACATTAACATTGATTTTACAATATAAATTCCCAGTCCCAAGGATAGAAATGCCATTAAATGGGGGTCCGTAGTCCTAATGCATGTCAAACTGGGGGTCCTCTTGAAATTAAAATGGTTGAGAATCACTGATAGCTAGCAGTGAAAAATCTCTTATGGGGGTCCCTGGCATATCTTTTGAAATGGGGGTCCGCGGGCTAATAAGTGTCAATTTGAGGGTCCTTGACATGAAAAAGTTTGAGAACCACTGCTTTAGAGTAACATTAATACTCAGGATTTGACTGCCCTTTTCAAACAAAGTGTCTGTATGAATCACTGAAGTTATTTTGGAAAACGATCGATTGGGGTTTTCTGCGACCGCGTTGGCTCTGGCTTTTAATTATTTTGTCTGATTTCTTTAATTTATGTATTTTTCTACTTTCCGCAGAGGTTTAATCATCATCAATCGTTAAGTTGTTTATTAGCGAGTGGAGTTGTGGAGCCGCAGAGACGTAGGAGGGTGTAATGACTCTCATTACCACAGGTCATATATCAAGCATGTATTAAGCCATTGAGACTTGAAGCCGATTCTACATGTCTCCTAAATCTCAACAGTTTTCTGAAAAACGTATGTTTCTATATCAGTGGTGTTCAATCCTTTTCATGTCAAGGACCCCCAAAATTATATGTATTTGGCCGCGGACCCCCATCAAAATATTTGGTTCCAGGGACCCCCAGAAGCAAAGATTTGAGTTAAAAATGTTCGCTTTAAAAATATATATTCAAAGATTTGCACACATTTTCACAATTTTTCAAAAATAGCAGATCTACAAGTTCATAGCGCGGCACTCGGTGCCGCGCTATGAGCTTGTATATCTGCTATTTTTGAATAGCCCAAAGTGTAAAATAATGCTTTTTAGCTCAAATCTAAAAATGACACAGTTCCAGGTCTTAATGTATTAAGCTGCTCTCTGTGGAAATGAATGGGCCGCGATACGCCTCAGGCTGCCAGACCGGCCTCTGTCTGCATGAGAAAGGCTATCTCAATAAGAACCACACAGTACCCCAAGATATAATGTAGCGCAGTAGCTCAGCCTGAAGCCCAAATGTCTAATAATATATCGTCACTGTCGGGTTGGAAACCTCATTATGTCCTTTTCAGGATTCAAATTGAAAAGTAGCAAAAGTAGCAGATCTACGAGCTCCAAAACACGTTGCTTTGCATGCGCCTCGTTTCGAGCTTGCAGACCTGCTACTTTATTGTGTGGCGCTGTAGTATGATCAAGTAGGGCATTAATTAAAACACACAAAAAGTTAGAATATGGAAATAAGAGGTTTCTGCTCAAATGTCCCTCCTAGACCAACACAGGACCTCCGGGTTTGAATGTCGGGCGTTAAGCCCAGACTAGTCCAGAGCAACGACTTGCAACACGACGACTTGCAACAGAATCCTAAAACTGCCTGGTTTGCAACTGGACAGTCCACACCCAGGACAACTGGACAGTCCACACCCAGGACAACTGGACAGTCCACACCCAGGACAACTGGACAGTCCACACCCAGGACAACTGGACAGTCCCCACACCCAAGCTGCGACCGATTGACTGTGATAGACGGTGACAGACATGTCAAGGCGTAGAGAGAGAGAACATGTAATAAAAGGATTATGTGAACAACATGTCCTCTGATGAAGTTAAAACTTTTTGTTTGCGATGACTTGCAACGCCATGAGCCGGGATGCACGACCTGCAATGGGGTAATTCAGACTGCTGCAACTGTTCTCTGCAACGGTTTTGTAACATTGAAGCCCGAAATCCTAAATATCTCCCCTGGCCAGAGGGGTTTTCCTCTTGGACTAAGCGGTAGATGTTTGGATTTCACTCTATAGAGTATAGACCAACACAGGTTCTAATCTTGGGTGTTACAATGCATGTTACATGCATTCCCCTAGTTCATACAATACTACATCTATGTCACTGGTGCACACATACAGTAATAGTGTACGCACTACATCCATCGTACCCAAATAATACTTATTAAAGGGTATTTAGATAACATTTTATGAAAACTAAAAAAGAAATAGTACATCCACAGAACTTTTAAAAGGTTGTGGTATATCGATACGGATATGATTACCAATTCATCCTGTATCTCTAGCCCAGTGGTTCTCAAAGTGGGGTCCAGGGACCCTAAGGGTTCTTTGAGAGGGTTCCAAATGGACCCTTACAGGTCTGTAACTCTGAGAGTGTACAAATGGGACCAAATGGACCCATTTGTACGCCATAGAGTTATGGGGATCTTTGATATAAAAACAAATTGAGAACCACTGCTCTAGCCCGTTGGTTCTCAAAGTGGGGTCCGGGGACCCCCAGGGGGACTTGAGGGGGTTCCAGGGGGTCCCCAGCTAAATGATGGACAGGAACCAAATAGACCCTCATGGGTCTGTAACTCTGAGAGTGTACAAATGGAACCAAATGGGGTCCATTTGGTTCCATTTGTACACTCTCAGAGTTAAATTAACATTGATTTTACAATATAAATTGGGGTTGCAGAGATATAAATGCCATTAAATGGGGGTCCGTAGCCTAATACATGTCAAACTGGGGGTCCTTGACATTAAAATGGTTGAGTATCACTGCTAGAAAGCCGTATAAATCTTCTCTTATGGGGGTCCCTGGCATATCTTTTCAAAAGGGGGTCCGTGGGCTAATAAGTGTCAATTTGGGGGTCCTTGACATGAAAAAGTTTGAGAACCACTGCTCTAGCCACTACATTCCGAACTCCTGCTTGTCAGAAACACTGTGCTGCTCCTCCTTCATCATAGCCCCACCTGCAGGCCATCCAGAGGTATGACCATGGCCGGAGCCACGTGGCCGGAGGAGGGCAGGCTCCTCTGGCGGCTGTGTCTCCAGCTCTGCAGGAGCCTCTGCTGGGTGTCCAGCCTGTGGCGCTCCTTCTCCACGCTCCTCTGGCCCTCCCGGAGCCTCTCCAGGCCCAGCTGGTACTCCTCCATCTGCTCCTCCAGCTCCTCCTTGTCGCGCCGCAGCCGCTCGGCCTCCAGGTGGCACTGCCTCTCCCTCTCCTCCAGCTGGCTCTCTTGCTCCCTCTGCTGGTTGGTCCTGGCCTGGCTCTCCTTCTCCCAGCGCTGCCTCTCCTATAGATACGTAGAGGTAGATACAGATAGACCTTTATTGATCGTGTGGGGGAAATTACCATTAGCACAATATGTAGAATTATGATGTTTAGGGCAGGGGTCTTCAACAGGGGGTCCGGGACCCCTAGGGGGTCCTCAGAGTTACTACAGGGGGTCCGCCAAATCCTTGTGTGATATGATATTTTTTTACCTTAACAACTAGCATCCCTTTTTTGAGGAGAACATTAGGCAAAAATAGCCGATCTACAAGCTCACAACGCCTCGCGCTGCGAGGCGTTGTGAGCTTGTAGATCGGCTATTTTTGGCAAAGAGGTATTAGGTGTAGAGGGAAAAAAAGAGCAGACGAAGTAAAAAAAAAAAGAAAGTTTAATCTGCTACACAATTTTATACAATATAGAGGGGGGTCCCTGCTTCATCTCTCTCTCAGCTAGGGGGTCCTTGGGCTGAAAACGTTGAAGACCCCTGGTTTATATTAGGGCATTGGTTCTCAAAGTGGGGTCCGGGGACCCAATCAGTTACAATTAGTTACTAAATTAGTGTAACAACCATTTTAACCACTTTAACCATATTACGTTATACTTTGGCTATTCAAAAATAGCAGATATACAAGCTCGTAGCGTGGCACCGAGTGCCGCGCTATGAGCTTGTAGATCTGCTATTTTTTTTAAATGGCTAAAAATGTGCGCAAATCTTTGAATATATATATATTTTTAAAGCCAAAATGTTTTACTCAAATCTTTAATTCTGGGGGTCCCCGTCACAAAATATGAGATGGGGGACGGTAGCCAAATACATATGATTTGGGGGGTCCTTGACATGAAAAAGTTTGAGAACCACTGGTTTAGGTATTATCATTCTAGAGCTATGTTCTTGCTGTTCTATATACAGCCAAGCGGTTGAAGAAATCACAGATTGAGGATTTAACCTTTGATTTCATCATATCCGAGACCTTTAGGGTTTTGTAGTTCTAGTTTGACCAGTTCTAATACTCTTTAATCTACTAAAATTACTGAAATCAGTCGTGGCACCTGGGACATTTCACCAGAGCCCTAGCATCCATTTTCTAGGGGGGGAACTGTTGCGGAAAATAGCAGCAAAATCTGTTAATAGGTGGGGTAACAAAGCGTTAAGCGTCACAATCATTTGAACCACTTTAACCATTCAAAAAATAGAGCAAAAACCAAGCTCATAGCTTGTAGATCTGCTGTTTTTGAAAAAGTTTCAACACTTGAAATATTTGAAAACTTTGAATATATGTTTTTTATTTTTTTTATTTTAACTCAAATCTTTGCTTCTGGGAGTCCCTGGCACAAAAGACGTGGGGTCCGCAGCCAAATACATATCAATTTGGGCGTCCTTGACATGAAAAAGTTTGGGAACAACTCTGGTCTAAAGTGGTTGATCCTCCTTGCCTGATGGAGGCGCCCTTTGAGGCGGTGGACGCTCGCCACCTCCTCGCGCTGCTTCTCCAGGTTCCGCTGTTTCTCCTGCTCCTGCAGGGCGCTGCGCCACGCGCAGGGGGGGTGTGGCCTCGGGCCGCGCTCGCTCTCCTGGACGAGGAGCCGCTGGACCTCGTAGCAGGTGTCCTGAATGGTCACCGCCGCCTGGAGGACGGACAAGAGGACGAGAAGGACATGAGACACACTGAGGCACGTTGCAAAGGGATCTGCGCCGGCACAACACGCTGGTTCTGAACAGTACGGGGACCACAGCCTGGTGGACCCCCAAGCGGTCCTTAGTGGGGTTTCATAGGGGGTCCGCAGCTAAATTTGGCAGCTAAAAAATAGCAGATATACAAGCTCACTGCGCGTCATTTCGTGCCGCGCACAAAAGTTTAAAAACTGTTAAAAACACAAAAAGTCGTAAAAGTCGTCCTTGTCAGTCTGGCCCTTTGGAAAAAAAAGCCGTCGAAATCGTCCTTGGCAGTGAATGAGTTAATAGACAAACATTAAAAGATGATATATGTGACGCTATGCAGTGAGATGAAAAGAAATGTATCTCAGGTCTCTCAGGAAGACAATGATAGGTGTGTTAGTCTCTGCAGCAGCTCATTGCTCATTACAGTACGGCTTCAGACAATACAGATGATTAAGGCTACTGATTGAGTTGTGTTTACTGAAGCTGAGCTGGAACACAATAAGCAACCTGGGGATGGAACTAAAAAAAGAATCTGTTTGTTCTCACCGCAAACAGGCTTGTTTGTTTGGAATTTCAATGAGTCACTCAGTGCAGGAAAAAAAGTGTGTGTGCGTGTGCATGTGTGTGCGTGCGTGTGTGTGTGCGTGTGCGTGTGCGTGTGTGTGTGCGCGTATGCACGAGCGCGCGTGCGTTTCACTGATATTATGTTTTTCCACCCTAATGTCTAATATAATGTAATGTACTGTATTACCTGCTGCTATGTTGATGCACATTATGTCTAGCCTCATGTACATACTGTACCAGATGGATATGCTATATGTAGATATCTTTTCTTGATTTGTCTTTTCTTTTTTTTCTCCCCCTGCTTCCCCTGTCCCCCCCCCTAGCTCTTTCTCCTTTCTGGAAATAAAAAAACGATGGAGCTCGCACAAAAAACGAATTTCACCCACTTTGTTTGCACCTGTAAACCTGTGATGTGAAAATGAAGTCAATTCCGATGCATGCGTGTGTGAAAATCAGTCAGTCACTTTCAGCAAGCGATACTGTGTCGTGTGAAACAAAGTCATTAATGATGGAAGAGAGAACGCTGGAGCAACACGGACAATTTAGGCCTTTTATTTAGTACGGTGCAAGTATAACAGAATGACTGACGTTTCGGTCTTGCGACCTTCCTCAGAGTCAAAGTAATTAATGAATTAGACATAATGATGCCTCTTTCATTATCATTAAGTCCGAGTTAGCACGTCTTGGTGACACGAGTTGACACGTCGCAGGGTTGCCAACAACCGGAAAACGCCCAGAAAAAGATAGATGCCTCACTGTATATACTGCATGTCCAGTTTTTATATTAACCTTATAGTATATGGACAGTATATGAGCTGTTTGAAGTTTTAAGATGTGTGTCATTGATTGATTCCCAAAAATAAAGAACAAAGTGTGTCCGTTATCAGTTCAATGAGGGACATGTCATTTCCAAATAAGGGACGATTCCGTATTTCAAGGCAACCCCAGCACACGGCAGGGCAGAATAGGGTATCACCTGTTTCCAAATGTAATTACATAATGTACTGTAAACAAACTGGCAGCATGTCATTTGCCACAGATGATTTGCATACGGCTGTTTTTTGGAATACAGTACATGCTACTATAGGTTAGCAAGTATGGTCATTTATGCTTATGGAGGGTCTGTGAGTGTGAATCACACTTCTGATCAACATACACACATGGATACAACTGAAACGAATGCCTCCAAACATCTGGTACCAGTGACTACCAGTTGTAAGGTCCAATCATACGAGTAACTATAACACGTATTTGAAAGAATATGGAAAAGATGAGTGGTTAAAGGACAACTTTAGTTTTTTACAACCAAGGTTTATGTTTTAGATTGTAATTAAAGTAAATAAAAGATGAGTGTTAAAACATTTAAATGTACTGCTTTCTATAGTTTTAGCAATTTTCGCTGTCTTTTTTACAGTGGGCGGGGGCATTCTGTCCGGTGGCTAAATATGTATTTTTTTACATAATAACCTGCCGTTTTCCTTATTATTATTTACAGTAGCTCTTCTAGCCCCCAATAACTCACATCTGGCCATCAAAGACCACAGGACCTTTTTTATTGTGTAAAAAATACATATTTAGCTACCGGACAGAATGCCCCCGCCCACTGTAAAAAATATCATGAAAATTGCTAAAACTATAAAAAGCAGTAAATGAAAAAAAAATAACACTCATCTTTTATTTACTTTAATTACAAGCTAAAATATAAACCTTGGTTGTAAAAAAACAAAGCTGTCCTTTAAGTCATGAGATCGTGAGTTACTCACCTGTAGACTATAAAGTAACTGCGTCAGGCTTTGGACACTCTGAGCCACCTGTTGACAGATCAGACACACGCACACACACACACACACACACACACACACACACACACACACACACACACACACACACACACACACACACACACACACACACACACACACACACACACACACACACACACACACACACACACACACACACAGTACACACACAGAGTACACAAACATTACACACACATGTACAGTACAGACATAGATTAGCTGGGTTACTGAGTCTTTCATCTGATGATTACATGGTTTCAAAAGTCTTTAGTCGTAGGTTAATCCTTGGTTCCTCTCAGTTGAGTCAAACATATTGTGTGTGATTGTGCAACATGTGTGTTCCACCTTCGGGCTGAGATCAGATGAGATTAGACTGTGTTTGTTTTCACACCTTGTTCAACACAGGAACACAGATACTACTGGTGGATTGTAACTTAACCCATTAAGTCCAATTCTTAAAATGTTTTCTAAATCCTAACAGTTTTTTGAAAAAAGTGAAAAAAATATTTTTTCACTATTTTTCAAAAATACCTCTGTATATCTGTGGTGGGATATGTGACTGGTAGACTGTGATTTATGATAGCATTCCAGCTCTGGGTTGCTTACAAGGGCGTGTGGGACGTTTGCATCTGATTAATTCGTCTTGTGTGTTTATTTTTGTTTTTGTCGTCTTTTGTAAAAAAAAATTTTTCCTTATTTTTTCCTGCTTTTATTGTGAACATTTCTTTTTAAATTATATGTATTATTTATTTTCTATTACATTCCATTGTCCAAATAGAATTTTAAATCATGTTTTGTTGTTTTTGTCAGGTACATTTCTTTATTCCTCTGCATTTGTTACAGAATTTTTTGTCTTTATTTCTTGAAAAGGAAAATGTGACAGCAATAACAATATGGGGGGAGGGATGGGGAAAGGGAGAAAATGAAAAAAGAAAATGTCTAACTGATTTCATGTCAAAACTGTGAAGCTAATAAAGATACTGTATTTGTAAAAAAAAAATTGCAGATCTACAAGCTCATAGCGCGGCACTCGGTGCAGCGCTATGAGCTTGTATATCTGCTATTTTTGAATAGCCAAAGACATCTAAAATGACACAGATGCGTTCCAGGTCTTAATGGGTTAATTGTGCAAAATGAAAAAATGCACTTTTGCATGACACTGTAGTACAGCGACGTACAGTAAGGGCATTCATTTACAGTGGGGAAGAAACATAAAAAGTTGAAATACGGAGATACAAGGTTTCTGCCCGACAGCAACGATTATCCGCTCTTTACTGCAGGTCACCATAAAATATGACCGCCGGCAGCACACACTGCGGCATGGAAACTGTAATAACTCTCCGTTCGTATCAATTTTTAATGGCAGAAAAAACACCCAGGAGAACTTAATCCATTAAGACCGGGAACGCATCTGTGTCATTTTAAGAACATTTATGCAAATCTTTGAATATATATATATATGTTTTAAAGCAAACAGTTTTAACTTCCGAGCTGTGCTTCTGGGGCAGGGCTACTCAACTTAAGATGGCTCAGGGGCCACTCAGAAAAATACCAAGGCAAGGGCCGCAAGGTAAAAATGTCTGTCCTATTTTGGATTTTTTCGATTTTTTATAACACACTACACATTGTTATTGTTATAAGAAAATGTACATTTTGACATGTGAAATAATGAAATGTCACCATATGAAATAAGGGACACCTATTCTGGGCACGCGGCCGAAAAAATTTGGGGGTCAAACCCCCCAAAAAACAGAAAACTATATGCATTATACCTGTAACAATTGACGCAGCTGTATATGTCTGTCTGTTTGTTTTTGGAAAAAAATGAAGCAACCCATATATTTGAACGGAAATGTATATTTTTATCCTGTGCTTAAAAATAAAAAAATAAAAATAAAAATAAAATAAAAACTTTTTTTTCTGCGGGGTCCCTCCCTGGAACAACCTATTTTGAGATGGGGGTCCGCGGCCAAATACATTTTCGCGGCCCATGACCAGTGATAGGAGCAACATACTGTTAGGATTTAGAAAACATTGGCCGCGGACCCCCATCTCAAAACATGTCGTTCCAGGAAACCCCCAGAAGCAAAGATTTGAGTTACAAATGTTCGCTTTAAAAATATATATATTCTAAGATTTTTCTAAGAAAAATAGCAGATATACAAGCTCAGATCGAGCTTGTATATCTGCTATTTTTATAAAATATAAAATCACCGGATCGCCCGGATTGAATGCGTTAATGGACTTCTGCCTTTATCATGAGCTCATCTTTAATTCATCACATTAAGACGATGTCATTCTAAATTATGACTCTAAATTATTCACACAAACTATATTGCCGGTATTGAGACTCACTTCTGGGTAGAAATGGAAAGAGGTTACAGCAGGTGACAAGGCCCGCATGAAGACGTGATTATTTAAAGGAGGACTTCGCCCAATTTTCAACCTCATCTTTGTATAATTGGTAGGTCATTTGTACTTTTACTCCAATACATTTTTATCACCGGAATTTTACTTGTAACAGAGTATTTCTTCTTTGCAGTATTGATACTTTTACTGTTAACCCATTCAAGCCGGGAACACATACTGTGTCATTTTAGATATTTTTTTAGCTATAACCATTATTTTATCCACAAGCTTCCTAGAGGGCATGGTGGGCATCACTTCCTGTCAATTTGATCCCTGATTCCTGATCAAATCGACAGGAAGTGATGCCCTAGGAAACCACAATTCCCTAGGAAACTTGTGGATACTTTGGGCTATTCAAAAATAGCAGATATACAAGCTCATAGCGTGGCATCGAGTGCCGCGCTATGAGCTTGTATATCTGCTATTTTTTGAGTGGTGCCAACCACTCCTATATCTGACTTTGTGTGTCCGTCCGTATGTATGTATGTCCAATAAACAAACATTGATGACAACATCAATACGGGGGTCAATACGGGGCTCATCAAAGGCACCACTCTCTTCACACAGGGTGTGAAGAGTGTGAACAGGGTGATGTAGTACCTTTTCCATCACAGACTAGTCTCGCGTCACCAGACAACTATTCCACAATCTCTGAATGCTATATAGAGTCTGGAACTCCACTTCCCGAAAGCTGCTTAACGGAAGCTACTCAGACCGGAAAAACATTCGACCAATCACGACGCGGTGCCCGCGGACCTGTAGTCCCAGTGGAAACAGAACCGAGGCGGAAGCATAGGGAGTCATAGGTAGATTCATGTTATTTGTGCGAGGATTGTTTATCATTATATTCATATATGTATCATATATGATACATATATATATTTGTATATATATTCATACATATATCATATTTATATTATTTAACACTTTTTGTTTTGATTCCAGTCGGACTCCTTTGCGCCACTGCACAATGCTAAAACGGAAGTGGGTAGGGGAGGGGCTTCCGCTTTCCCCTTAAGCATTTTTAGAGCTTCCGAGTCCCAGACTGTATGCCGGAAACATTTGTAAATTGTGGGAGGCAACAGTCTGGTGACGCGAGACTAATCACAGACTAATGCTCATTATAAGATGACTCACTCTGTGTCTCAGAGGAGAGCTATGTGGACAGTTCAGAAACCTGCCCATCCACGGGACTTGTGTCATCTTATAATAATAGTATTGACCTACTTGCTCCCGCGGGGGAAATTACATTTCGGCTCAACCCTGCTGATGGCTAACCGACAGAGGGGCGTGGCGGAGCGGTTAGGGGGTTAAGTGCTCAAGGACACTTCGATAAGATACTATCTTATTTATCTTTTTAATAGTTTAACCCATTGAGACCTGAAGCCGATTCTACATGTCTCCTAAACATAGACTGTATAAATGAGATGGACAAACCCACTCCGCTGCTTTCTACAGACCGAAAATGAAGCCGATTGTTCCAAGACTAGGTCCGCCATCTTTCAATACGCGTCAGAATGAGACCAGAGGATTATTGGTTGGGTAGCTTGTCAATCAAGAGCGGGGGGCGGGGAATGAATGCTATTGGTTGTGTAGCTTGTCAATCAAATCATCCCGCCCCTCCTAGAGAATAGCCTACTTTATCGTCAATTTTATAATAAATAGGACCATAATTTAGCAAAACGCATATCCTGATGATTGAAAGGAGACTTTAAACTAGCGACTGGAAGCATATAGAATTTATGACATTTTTTATTACAGTAAGAAAATCTAGTCTAAAGTTTGTCAAAAAACCCATTCACTTGCGTTAAAATAAATTCTTTCTGACACCGCAGGTCGGCGCAGGGTAAAACAGCGCCACTCTGGCCATTTACAAGCTTCCGTGTCGGCCTCATTGTAAATATCTAAGACTTGCCCCTTGCTCCTAAAGCTAAACAGTTTTCTGAAAAACGTATGTTTCTATGTCAGTGGTACTCAAACTTTTTCATGTCAAGGACCCCCAAAATTATATGTATTTGGCCACGGACCCCCATCAAAATGTTTTGTTCCAGGGACCCCCCAGAAGCAAAGATTTGAGTTAAAAATGTTTGCTTTAAAAATATATATATTCAGAAGATTTGCAAAAATGTTCACGATTTTTCAAAAATAGCAGATCTACAAGCTCGTAGCGCGGCACTCGGTGCCGCGCTATGAGCTTGTATATCTGCTATTTTTGAATAGCCCAAAGTGTAAAATAATGCTTTTTAGCTCAAATCTAAAAATGACACAGTTCCAGGTCTTAATGGGTTAATAGTTCTCAACGTCGGGTCCATGGACACCTAGGGGTCCTTGAGGGGGGGGGGGGGTTTCAGGGGGTCCCCAGCTAAATGATTTATACAGTAGGTCTGTAACTCTGAGAGAGTATACAAATGGATAACATTTGGTAACATTTGTACACTCTCAGAATTAAATAAACACTGAGGATTTTACAGTGCAGATTGGGGGGTCCCAGAGATAAACATCCTATCAAATGGGGGGGTCCGTAATGCATTATCAAACTGAAGGGGGGTCCTTTGAAATGAAAGCGGTTGAGAATGGCTGCTATATTATAATATAATACATTACGATATATACCGTGAGGTGAATGCTATTGGGGTCTCCTTGTTGACAGTGAGTGAGGGACAGCAGAGCGGGGGGGTCATCGCGGGGGTCTGCGGGTGACGTGTCATCATCGTGCGACGGTGTCGCGGGGACCCTGCTCTCCGTGTGGGAGGAGTCACAGCATCCACCCTTTGAACAACCGCCGGAGCGCAGCGTTGCTCGGAGGCTGTCAGCTGGAGAGAGAGAGAGAGAGAGAGAGGACAGACATTAATGTGTGTGTGTGTGTGTGTGTGTGTGTGTGTGTGTGTGTGTGTGTGTGTGTGTGTGTGTGTGTGTGTGTGTGTGTGTGTGTGTGTGCGCGCTTGCGTGCGCGATGTGATCTTGCAGGTCGGCAATTTTTGCCACTTCTGTGCTCCTTCGGGTCGGGTGATGCCAAGCTCCGTGACAATTCCCAGGACAAAGAAAGGAACCTGGGGTGACAGGGCCTTCTGAGTTGCCGCCCCCCCCCCTCCCTATGGATCGAACGCACTCCCAGGTCACATCAAAGATGGCCCCACCCTCGCCACGTTTAAAACCACACCCAAAACCCACCTTTTCAGACTCGCAATCCCTACCTAATCCCCCGTTTCTACATTTTATTTCTATAAAGAAAAGTCTTTGTGTTCTTAGTCTTTAACCTTTTAACTACTATTTCCTAATAAATTATTACGGGGCCAGAGCTCTGCTCTGGACACGTATTGTTATTGGCAGTATTCTGTCACTTCTTCTTCTTCTGCCACTTTTCGCAGTTCTGGCTGAACCGCGCTGTCGCTTTTTACGAAACTCGGCCATATGGTAGATCTCACAATCTTTCGTCCAAAGGTGGCGCTATAGCACTCAATTGAAAATGCCAACTTTGACCAGGTACAACTCATGCCCTGTTTGACCTACAGCCATGAAACTTGGATACACATATGCGTCTCCTCATGCTGAACAACTTTCACCCTCTGACTTTTGACCTCTGACCTTTAGATCTCCCACCATTTTGAATTATATGAAAAACAGTCATTGGCTCCTAACTTCTGCATTTTTTTCACTTATGGAAAATCCGTTGGAAATTTTTGTAGGCAGTGGTCCAAGGTTCAAGTGCTAAACGTTTCGTGCAGATTGCTCAAAAATCCCAGGAGGAGATAGATTTTAACTATTACAGTTTTATGAAAATTATTCATCTGTGCCTAAAACATACATGCAGACTCACATTTCTTTGAAACTTTGCAGAAATGTACAGGGTCATTCCAAATATCACTGAAACCAATCTTACTCCAATTGGCCAAAAGGGGGCGCTATAGCAATTTTTTGAAAAGGCAGACTTTAAACAGGCATAAGTCATGCCTCGTTTGGCCGAAAGTCGTGAAACTTGCTTACACATGTGCCTTGACTCATGAGGAACACACGTATCGATTTGACCATTAAGCTCCGCCCTTAGATTTTCCGCAATTTTGAGCAGTTTGAAAAATACTTGTTTTTGCCAGTTCTGGCTTAACCGTGCATACGCTTTTTACGAAACTCGGCCATATGGTAGATGCTCATGAAAAACTACCAAGAAATAATTCTCACACTCATTCGTCAAAGGGTGGCGCTATAGCACTCAATTGAAAGTGCCAACTTTGAACAGGTACAACTCATGCCCTGTTTGACCTACAACCATGAAACTTCGATACACACATGCGTCTATTCATGCCCGACAACTTTCGTGGTCTGACTTTTGACCTCTGACCTTTAGATCTCCCACCATTTTGAATTATATGAAAAACAGTCATTGGCTCCTAACTTCTGCATTTTTTCACTTATGGAAAATCCGTTGGAAATTTTTGTAGGCAGAGGTCCAAAGTTCAAGTGGTAAACGTTTCGTGCAGATTGCTCAAAAATCCCAGGAGGAGATAGATTTTAACTATTACAGTTTTATGAAAATTATTCATCTGTGCCTAAAACATACATGCAGACTCACATTTCTTTGAAACTTTGCAGAAATGTACAGGGTCATTCCAAATATCACTGAAACCAATCTTACTCCAATTGGCCAAAAGGGGGCGCTATAGCAATTTTTTGAAAATGCAGACTTTAAACAGGCATAAGTCATGCCTCGTTTGGCCGAAAGTCGTGAAACTTGCTTACACATGTGCCTTGACTCATGAGGAACACACGTATCGATTTGACCATTAAGCTCCGCCCTTAGATTGTCCGCAATTTTGAGCAGTTTGAAAAACACTTAAACCCAGGATTTTTCAGCTATTTGCGTGAAACTGTATCATCTGTGTGATCTCCTTTTTCACAGTTACTTGTCTGTTGGGCCAATGGCGTCTCCCTTAAATGAATGCCTCACAATCTCAAGGTCGCCAGTTCAAGCCTCACTTGATGTAGACTTAATTTAAGTTGAATTGCAAACAACATGACTGTATCAATGAATACATGTGCAAATGGTAAAGATAACCTGAAATGCTTATTTGAGAGCACGTTTTTTACGTATGACATACTTCATTCTGAAAATAGCTGATCTACAATCTCACAACTTTTCACGGTTTGTGAGCTTGTAGATCGGCTACTTTCATTAGTTTTGGTTCTGAGGAGATGTACAATTTCTTCATTGGTAAATGGCTTGTGAACGAGTGATCTTAGTGTTAGTGAAACAGGGGCTTGGTTCATGAAAGAAGGCAAGAGTTTATGATCTTCAACAGACAATATCAGCCTGGACAAAGCTATAGCACTATAGGTAGTGTTGCAGCCTATTAGTCTGAAGGTTGAGAGTTCGAATCCTGTTAATGGCAGTAGGTTGAGATGTCCAATCAAACCATTATGTTTCCATCTCTCTCTCTCATCAATCTATTGTTTCCATGTCACTCTCTCTCTCTTCAATCTATTCCGTTTCCATGTCTCTCTCTCTCTCTATTCACTGGCCCCGTATTATTGCTGCTTGCAGCTATATTATTAGGATTAGACTACTGCTTTTTTGAGAGAGAGAGAGAGAGAGAGAGAGAGAGAGAGAGAGAGAGAGAGAGAGAGAGAGAGAGTGGGAAGTCCTAAGGACCATTTTTCATGATGTTGTAACCAGACTGACACAGGTGTGACGTGGATTTGAAAGACAGACGTGTTTATCTGTCTATGTCAAGATTAAACCCAGAAACTGTAAGTTTAATTTACCACCTTATTCTTAATGCTGTTGTTAAACTACAGGCAGTTGGAAAACACCTGAGCGGTTGTGACTTGTACTATTTGTTTACTATCAACATATTTTTGTAAAACTGTTTTAAAGTATGAAGGTTGTGACATGTGAAATCCTCTTTTCCCCTTCCTTTTTTTATTATCATTTTATTTTATGAGAGTAACATCAGAACAAGACCAGTATGTTTCTGCTGTTAAACACTATTAAATCTGCCACACCCAAAGTCTATGTTCATAGCATTTTAAAGAGAGACATCGTGCAATTTACTCCGGAAGAGTAATAAGGTACTAGATACTTATTACTCCTATAAAACATTATAATAGTACAACTTATTTCCTGGTATCAAGAGTAAATGGTTACATTACATGTTAAGTATATCACTATACTTTTAAAAATAGTGTCATAATTTCGCAATGGGCATGTGCTAAAAAAAGAACAGATCTACAAATGTGTCACATCACAATGTAGTTGATAGCTTAGATCTGTTCTTTTTTCACAATGTGACAATATCCTACTATAGAGAATAAATGATAGGCTTAATATAGTCTCAGACATAAACAAATCACATTCATTATAACTCAATAACTCAAAATGACTTGGAATAATATCTGTGATATTATTAATGTTTTGGTAATAGTAATAATTTACACTACTAGTTACTGGGGAAAGTAATAATATTACAGCAATATATTACCTAGTAAATAGTCACTGCCTAACACTGCTATACCTTTACAATGGTATCCTTGTAACTAGTGTAATTACTGGCCATTTTCCAAACAGCCTTACAATGCAGTGGTGGAAAGTAACTATGTACATTTACTCAAGTACTGTAGCCTACTTAAGTACAATGTTGAGGTATACTTTCTTACTTTACTTGAGTGTTTACAATTTTCAATAATTTTATTTCTACTCCACTACATCTCAAAGGTAAATGGTTGTACTTTTACTCCACTACAATTATTTGAAAACGTTAGTTACTAGTTAGTTTGTAGATATTGATTATTAGTACAAAACCACTTCAGACCTATATACTTTGGCAATTTGAAAATAACCGATCTACAAGCTCACAATGTGTTGCTTTGTGATGTGGTGTGAGCTTGTAGATCTGCTATTTTCAACGGAGTATTATACATTGTGAAATGGGACTTCTGCATCTGGTACGTTTAGTACATCTGATGCCAATACTTTTGTACTTTTACTTAAGTAAATTTTGAATACCGGATTTTTTTTCTTGTAACAGAGTATTTCTACATTGTGGTATTCATACTTTTACTTAAATAAAGAATGTCAGTAGCCTACTTCTTCTAGCCTGGTAAACCCTCCCTCCAGAAATCTCATTTCCATCAAATGGAAATGAGATTTCCAGAGGGAGGGTTTACCAGGCTATACTTCTTCCACCACTGCTTAACGAATAAGAATCTCTGCGTACAACAAGATGGGAACACAGTTAAATACATAATACATGTTTGAGCAAATGTATTGAACCCATTTTCTTTGTCAACAGTTATTCTGAAGCAAAGACATGTATCCGGTAGCGCAGAGCATGAATAATGAGCTCCAAGTGGTTCCACCAGGGACCACAGCTGCCCCAACAGAAACACATCCCATAATACAGTTCATTATGAGTGGAAACCTCAAGAAGTTCAAGAGATCCATCAGAGACAAAGACATTAATGGCCTATACCCATCCAAAGAGCTCAACATTCAGATATGTCCTTTGGCTGCTGCTGTGGTATATCACAAGGAGGACATTTTTGCCTTTCTTCTGAAAGAGCATCCAAACCCAGATCAGTTATCCACAAATAACTGGACCGCTCTGCATTTTGCCTCCTTTTACAAAACACCACTTGATTTTGTGCACAAACTGATTAAAGCAGGAGCAAATCCAAGTGCTATCACAAATGCACCCCGCGCTATGACACCACTTCAGGTTGCTGCCATCAGTAAGAGGGATGATATTGTGTTAGTCCTAATCAAAGCTGGAGGGATTGTAGATACAATCCCTGTTACACATCCTGCACATGGTATTTTCAATTTAAAAATATCTGACATGATGCATAAGCTTGCATTGAGCGGTGGTGACTATTATTCTAAAATAAAACATTTTATAGATCTGTACATTGCTGTACAACAGAAAACTCCAACAGAAGTTTTCAGAATTTTTGATCGTTATATGCTGGATGAGAATCCTCAGACCCATCTGACCATTATTGACATACTCTTTACAGCTACCGGACCATCAGAAGAGTATCGTCAGAGAACTATTAAGTGGTTAAAGGACAATGATAAGCTGAACATCTACATTGAAAATGCAGACAAACGCCTTCCAGAAATTCAAGGTGCAACCACGCAGCGTATAGTTGTTAGAAGTCTACATGCAGTTTTCTGCACAATGAGAGAGATACCCAGTCAGTTATCACTGTCTATGATCCCCAAGCTGCTGAAACTCCTTTCCACAAGCACTCAAATTCCTCAATTACAGCAAAGCGTTCTGATAACTCTATATGTGATAGCACAAAAAAGTAAAGTCAAAGATGACTGGAATCAGTACCTCATGGATACATTATGCACAATAATTGTTCCTTTTGTGAAGAAAGAGCACTCCTCTGCTATGAGAATTTATACTTATGGCATACTGGCAAACCTGCTTCCATGTGAACAGGCCACTGACATCTGTGCATCAGTGGGAATAGATCATGTGCCTGAGGATATCATTACAGATATCATTGCAGACATGCAGATGGATAATGACCTGAAAGAAAAGCTTAGAGAAATGCAAAAGTATCTAAACAAGCCAAGCTCAGAGTGTGATGTTTCCACAACTGCCAGTACAGAGCCACCAGGATCCAAAAAGAAGAAGCGAATAAGGAGAAAAAAATCAGGAAAGCAAGAATCTTGTCTGACTGAAAGTTCACATGTGCAAACTATCCACCCCGTAGCCAGTGTGTCACCAAAACCTCGAAAATGGCTCCAAATCAGTAAAAAATGGAAGCAACAGTTAGAGAAGCTTGCAAACATAGACGAATGTAAAGTTACCAAAGTTGGGAGTCTTGTGTTTGTGAAAGATGATGCATTCCTCATTGCCAAGGGAAGTGATGGAACTGAGGTCTTCTTAGGGTTAAGAGATGACGGCACTGAAGTCGCAGTTAAGAGAATGTTAAAATCCAACTACCAAGTGCTGAAGAATGAGGAAGGCTTTTTACGTCTTCCAGAGCTTGATGATCCTTCGATTGTACGATACGTCGACTTTGCAGAGGATGAGAACTTTGGCTACCTTGTTCTTCAGTTATGTGAATACACGCTGGAAGAATACATCAATGAATCAATCAATCCCTTTCCTGAAGACAAACTTAGTGAAATGAGGAGGGATCTTGCAAAACAGTTTCTCAATAGCTTAAGCATTCTTCATTGCCAAAATCCTCATATTCTCCACCGAGATATCAAGCCACAGAATGTCTTCATTGGTAAGATACAGAAAAAAATAAGAGCACACAGTTTCAGAGATTGAAACAACATACAATAAATGTATTTTCCATCAATCTTAAACACTGTTTATTGTATTGATCTACCCAATTTGCCTTACAGATGTTAAAGATAAAGCAAGATTAGCAGATTTTGGAATAAGCCGACGATTACAAAAAGGACAAACAACTCTACACACAAGCAATGCAGGAACGAAATGCTGGAAGGCAAAGGAGACTATACCTAAACACAGTGATATTGCTAAAAGAAGCGCTGATATCCAGGTTAATAAAAAAATAATTCTGAGTGAAAACTATTTAATAAATGAAAACAACATAAAAATGATGCAGCTAATTTCCATGTACCTTCTTAAGGTGGCTGGGATGTTGGTGTACTACATCCTTTCTGGAGGACACCATCCATTTGGCGATGACTTTAGATGTGAAACAAACATCTACGATGGAAAGTACAACCTGGATGATGTTCAGGATGTGTTTGCTAAGAATCTCATTGAGTGGATGATCGATGAAGACCCAAAGAAAAGACCTAAAGTGAAGGAATGCCTGGCTCATCCCTTCTTTTGGTCAGAAGAAGAAAGAAAGAAAGAAAAGGAGGAGTATGATTTAAATTAAAATATTTTCCGTTATTGTTCATGCATTCTGATATCTAAAACGTATTTTCAGCTAATATTTGATCTGACATTAAGGTACTTATATTCTGCCAATATTATGTTTTAAGAGTAGCCTAATGTTTTCTGTATTTTCTTCCAGGAAAGTAGAATACTTGAGAGAGATTGGAAATCAAAAGGAAGTTGCTCGAAATGCAGACATGGACCTCATGAGGGCACTCGACCAGTATGGTGAGAAAGGACAGTTCAACACGTGGAAACAGAAGGTACATGAGCTTATTGCAAATAATTTGAGAAGAAATAAAACTACAATTGCACTTTAATGTTTGTTCTTATTTCTCTATGTTATTGCTTCTATTCTCTATGTCTCTTAAAATGCTTTTGCATACCCTATGTAAAGCGCTTATTTTTGAGTATAGAAACAAACCTGCTTTGCCATGAAAACTAAAGAGTGATTTTTAGTTCCAAGTCATTTGATCTTTAAGTTGTATGTTTTTATTCCAGTTCCCACCTGTGTTGGTCCAGAAGATGGATGGCTACAAGAAGCCCTACCCTGAGAACACATTTGGATTGCTGCGCTTCATACGCAATCTCCTTGGGCACTAGTAAGTTAAAAATTGGCAAGGCACCGTGGGCTTCAATCTATATTATAGTGGTTCTCAATTTGTTGAAAAAAAACGAAAAAAAAACGTCCTCACATAAGTCAAAGTAACTCAACATTAAAGGCATAGTATGTGACTTTGCCATCTGTTAACAAAACAATCAATACATTTTAACCCATCATTTCCTTCTATACCAGCAGTCATCAGCCACTGGAGTAGTGTGGTGGTGTTTACCTACAAAAACACACTGTATATTCGCTATATGTCGGTGTTTTCACAGTTTGCTCTGATTTCCCAAAAAACATCCCTTCTACCCAAAAGAATATTAAATAAGCGAAAACACCAAAATACAGTGGGAGGGCAGTGTGTTTCTACAGGTAAACACCACCACACTACTCCATTGGCTGATATCTGCTGGAATAGATGGAAATGAATGGTAAAAAAAAAAAGTACAGCACTTGAGTAAATTCACTTAGTTACTTAGTTTCCATCACAACAGAATTTCATTTCTCTGTTCACAGCGCTGACGATGAGGATGCAGCTGACATTGACCTGATGGAGATGTTTCCTGCTCTGTTTGGATGTGTTTACAAGTTTGCCCAAGATCAAGGCTGGAACTCAAGAACCAGCCTGAAGAAATTGAAGAATAGGTTCATGAGAGAAGATGTGGGCAGCAGTGCTATGCGAACATCTACACACCCTGACAGAAAGACCAGTGTCAGTGCTGTGTGCACGTCTACACACCCTGACAGAAAGACTAGTGTCAGTGCTGTGTGCACGTCTACACACCCTGACAGAAAGACCAGTGTCAGTGCTGTGTGCACGTCTACACACACTGACATAAAGACCAGTGTCAGTGCTGTGTGCACGTCTACACACCCTGACATAAAGACCAGTGTCAGTGATGTGTGCACGTCTACACACCCTGACATAAAGACCAGTGTCAGTGATGTGTGCACGTCTACACACCCTGACATAAAGACCAGTGTCAGTGCTGTGTGCACGTCTACACACCCTGACATAAAGACCAGTGTCAGTGCTGTGTGCACGTCTACACACCCTGACATAAAGACCAGTGTCAGTGATGTGTGCACGTCTACACACCCTGACATAAAGACCAGTGTCAGTGATGTGTGCACGTCTACACACCCTGACATAAAGACCAGTGTCAGTGCTGTGTGCACGTCTACACACCCTGACATAAAGACCAGTGTCAGTGCTGTGTGCACGTCGTCTACACACCCTGACATAAAGACCAGTGTCAGTGCTGTGTGCACGTCTACACACCCTGACATAAAGACCAGTGTCAGTGCTGTGTGCACGTCTACACACCCTGACATAAAGACCAGTGTCAGTGCTGTGTGCACGTCTACACACCCTGACATAAAGACCAGTGTCAGTGCTGTGTGCACGTCGTCTACACACCCTGACATAAAGACCAGTGTCAGTGCTGTGTGCACGTCGTCTACACACCCTGACATAAAGACCAGTGTCAGTGCTGTGTGCACGTCGTCTACACACCCTGACATAAAGACCAGTGTCAGTGCTGTGTGCACGTCGTCTACACACCCTGACATAAAGACCAGTGTCAGTGCTGTGTGCACGTCGTCTACACACCCTGACATAAAGACCAGTGTCAGTGCTGTGTGCACGTCTACACACCCTGACATAAAGACCAGTGTCAGTCTACCAGTGCAAGAATCTGGACTTAAAGACTCTGAAGTGACTGGTTCTCAAAGTGGGGTCCTTGAGGGGGTTCCAGGGGGTCCTTGAGGGAATTCCAGGGCGTCCCGAGCAAAATGTGTTAATTTAGCATCAAAACCAGTCATCTGCTATTTTGAAAAATTCTCTGAACATTTTGAAATGAGAAGAAGTTATTTGTAATAATTTCGATAATTATTTTTACAACTAACATCCTTTACGGAGGTCCCTGGCACGAAATCTTTTCAGGTGGGGTCTGCTCTGCACTCCAGTGAAATACACATACATTTTGGAGTCCATGACATGAGAAAGACTGACTGATCTGACTGGTGACTTGAAGGACAATATGTTTTTGAATTGATTTGACATAATTGTCATTGACATTGTGTTGTCTGTAAAAAGCATTGGTAGAAAGTAACTAAGTACATTTACTGAAGTACTGTACTTCAGTGCAATTTTTAGATACTTTTACTTTACTGGAGTATTTCCATATTTCAATGCTTCTACTCCACTACACCTCAAATATTGTACTTTATATTTCACGACAAGTTACTTAGTTACTTAGATTATTATTGCAAAACATACACTAACGATTTTATTTTATAAACATGCAAAATGGGACGTTCTGCATACCTTGTATTTTTACTTAGTACTTTGAGTACATTTTGATGCCTATTTAGTACTGTCTTAAGTGAAATCTTTAATACCAGACTTGTAACAGAGTATCTATACTTTTACTCCCACCAATGGATGTCTGTAAAAAGGAAGCAATTTAGTTTCTTAGTGATTGTTCTATTGATCATTGATTACTTATTGGTCTAATGAATAATCACTTAGTATGCTATTTTTATAAAATATGTTTTATATCAATAAATCAACATAAACACTCTAATGCCTTTTTTTATTTATTATATAATAGATTAAATTGATTAGTCGGAATATGTGTTGCAGCTCTATGACTTTATGGTCAATTTATATTATTTAACCAGGTAGGCCTTAATCCTAGGGGTCCCCCAAGGCTCTATACTTGGACCCCTCCTTTTTTCCCTCTACACCAAATCTCTTTGCCAAAAGGTGCATCGCAACAAAACTCAATGAGAGCTTGCAGATCTGCTATTTCTGCCAAATGTTAGCCTATCTGACAGCGATGATATCACACAGTAAGCACTAAATTAACAATGAGGATTTTACAGTGTAGATTGGGGTCCCAGGGATAAAAATAGGGGGTCCGTGGTCTAATACAGTGGTTCCCAAACTGGGGGTCGGGACCTCCACGGGGGTCCCCGAATTGTTTTGGGGGGTCCCCAGATGATTAGCTTAACTCTCTGCCTGCCAGAGTTTTTTCAGAACAGTCTGTAGCCTCTGCCAGGGTTTTGCCATGATTTTGGTACCTGTTCGCGTAGCCACAGATTCTTTTCCTCCAGTATGATTGATCCCCAGATGGTTTCTAATCACAGATGAGATTCAGGTGTGGTTTCACAAATGTCAACGAGGTCATTTTGACCTCGTTGACATGTGTTGTTTGATGTTTCAATATAGCTCAAAACCAGTAGTTTTAAACCAAAGAACAAAGTGAATTGTTTGTCCGTTTGAATTTTAACATTGAAGTGAATGGAGCAGCAAATCTTCGAACATTTTTAGCTCCTAATCTGTTCGTAATTCGACAAGGGTTGAAATTATAAAAAAATGCAAAAAAAAATCCTTTTTTTCCATGACGTATATATACGTCTTTGGCGGACAACAGCTGATAATTAAAAGACGTATATATACGTCATTGGCAGGCATAGAGTTAATGTGCAACATTGTTTTCTCACTCAACAGTAGGCCTATGCAGGGTATCTGCACATTTCTAAAGTTACAATTTAATGACTTTTAAAACGCTTTTAATACCAAATTGGTCAAATTGTCAAATATTAAGCAAGAAAGACGCAAACATTAGGAAAATACCAGATCTACAAGCTCACAACGCCTTGCAGTGCAAGTACGCTATTTTCACAATATTTATCTACGGAACAGAGTCAAACTAAATGTAATGCCAACAAGTCCTTGTCAGTTGTCAGGGTGGGGGGTCCCCAGTTCAAATATGATTCATTTGGGGGGGTCACAGCCTGTATAGGTTGAGAACCACTGGTCTAATGCATATCACACTGGGGGTCCTTGAAATGAATAAGGTTGAGAATCTCATCTACTGAAGGTCCAGGGTCTCAAACAGAAGCAGTAACATGTTGTCTCTAATAACAGAGCAGAAAGACTTCACACCTGATGGCTCTGTACAGCAATAGAAATATACAAACTCACTACAAAACCTTGAATATATATATAACACTGTGTGTGTGTGTGTGTGTGTGTGTGTGTGTGTGTGTGTGTGTGTGTGTGTGTGTGTGTGTGTACCGTAGGCCTACTTAAGTACGATCTTGAGGTACTTTTCCTTTACTTGAGTATTTTCAATTTATTTAATAGGGTTCAAGTGGTTAAATAAAACCCTGCAGTATCTCTGAGGATACCCTGGGGGTCCCGGACCCCCTATTGAAGACCCCTGGCCTAAACCCAAATCTTGTGGGTTTAATGAATAGACTATAGTGACGTCTGAGCACAGAACTAGCTAGGCCCTAAAAAGGTGAAAAGTGAATGAGCCCGACCACCAAGGATTGGATCAGGCAACAATACAAAATATCCATGAATTCAAGGCTTCATGGGGTGAGTTAATTGACAGTGGTAGAAAAAGTACTCAAATGTTTTACTTAAGTAAAAGTATCAATACCGCAATGTAGAACTACTCTGATAAGTAAAAGTCCGGAATTCAAACTTTACTTGAGTAAAAGTACAAAAGTATTGGTATCAAAATGTACTTAAAAGTGCCGAAAGTAGAAAGTAGACATTATGCAGAATGTCCCATTTCACAAGTTTTCAAATGTGTAAAATTTATTTTTTTTTGCTTTGGAAATAGCAGATTACAAGCTCACAATGCGGTGCAACGCCACACATTGTGAGCTTGTAGATCGGCTATTTTCAAATGGCCGAAATGTATAAAGGGCTGAAGTGGTTAATGTATGTTTTGCAATAATCAAAACCTACAAAGTAACTAGTAACTAAAGGTTTTCAAATAATTGTAGTGGAGTAAAAGTACAATATTTGCCTCTGAGATGTAGTGGAGAAGAAGTAAAAGTATTGGACATTTGAAATACTCAATTAAAGTACAAATAAATACCTCAAAATTGTACTTAAGTAAAATGTTGAGGTACTCAAGTTGAGTACATGTACTTAGTTACTTTCCACCACTGCCTACCAGTGACATCAATTGGGATTCCATGCTAATAGAAAATACAGCCTTTCACTTCCTGTAAAGTTAACATGCTGAAATAAAAGCCCATGTACTCTGTTCAATTATTATTACGGGGCCAGAGCTCAGCTCTGGACCTGTTTTGTTATTGGCAGTATTCTGTCACTTCTTCTTCTTCTTCTGCCACTTTTCGCAGTTCTGGCTGAACCGTGCAGTCGCTTTTTACGAAACTCGGCCATATGGTAGATGGTCATGAAAAACGATCAAGAAATAATTCTCACAATCTTTCGTCCAAAGGTGGCGCTATAGCACTCAATTGAAAATGGCAACTTTGAACAGGTACAACTCATGCCCTGTTTGACCTACAGCCATGAAACTTGGATACACATATGCGTCTCCTCATGCTGAACAACTTTCACCCTCTGACTTTTGACCTCTGACCTTTAGATCTCCCACCATTTTGAATTATATGAAAAACAGCCATTGGCTCATAACCTCTGCATTTTTTCACTTATGGAAAATCCGCCGCTTTTGTTTTGTCGGCAAAGGTCCTAAGTTCATGTGTAAAATGTTTTGTGCAGATTACTCAAAAATCCCAGGAGGAAATAGATTTTAACTATTGCAGTTTTATGAAAATTATTCATCTGCCCCTAACACATACATGCAAGACTCACATTTCTTTGAAACGTTGCAGTAATGTAGAGAGTCATTCCAAATATCACTGAAACCAATCTCACTCCAATTGGCCAAAGGGGGGCGCTATAGCAATTTTTTGAAAATGCAAACTTTAAACAGGCAAAAGTCATGCCTCGTTTGGCCGAAAGTCGTGAAACTTGCTTACACTTGTGCCTTGACTCATGAGGAACACATCTATCGCTTTGACCAGTAAGCTCCGCCCTTAGATTGTCCGCAATTTTGAGCAGTTTGAAAAACACTTAAACCCAGGATTTTTCAGCTATTTGCGTGAAACTGTATCATCTGTGTGATCTCCTTTTTCACAGTTACTTGTCTGTTGGGCCAATGGCGTCTCCCTTAAATGAATGCCTCACAATCTCAAGGTCGCCAGTTCAAGCCTAGTCTGGGAGGCATTGCCTCGGAGTTTGGACAGCGGGGGCGCGGCCACTGCGTTGTGATTCAAATCAACAGCCAATGAAGAAAAGGGGGCGGGATCCAAATGCAGTGGGTGTTGCATCTAAATAGTATCGACGGGAAGCAATTTCCCCTTGAGAAATTTCGGCCGCCATTGTTGTGTACTGCTGTTTGCCTCTCGTCTGACTTTTTACACAAGTTGCACAGCTCCAGACCGGTAAGAGGCGTGTCCGCTCAGATTCAGAGCGTAAATTACATCCCGCCCACAAATCCCAGGGCTCTGGCTCAGAAGTTCCTCGCCGAGCCGGCGAAAACTTCTGGGAACTCAGATTAGTTCAAGCCTCACTTGTTGCAGACTTAATTTAAGTTGAATTGCAAACAACATGACTGTATCAATGAATACATGTGCAAATGGTAAAGATAACCTGAAATGCTTATTTGAGAGTACGTTTTTTCAACGTATGACATACTTCATTCTGAAAATAGCTGATCTACAATCTCACAACTTTTCACGGTTTGTGAGCTTGTAGATCGGCTACTTTCACTAGTTTTGGTTCTGAGGAGATGTACAATTTCTTCATTGGTAAATGGTTTGTGAACGAGTGATCTTAGTGTTAGTGAAACAGGGGCTTGGTTCATGAAAGAAGGCAAGAGTTTATGATCTTCAACAGACAATATCAGCCTGGACAAAGCTATAGCACTATAGGTAGTGTTGCAGCCTATTAGTCTGAAGGTTGAGAGTTCGAATCCTGTTAATGGCAGTAGGTTGAGATGTCCAATCAAACCATTATGTTTCCATCTCTCTCTCTCATCAATCTATTGTTTCCATGTCACTCTCTCTCTCTTCAATCTATTCTGTTTCCATGTCTCTCTCTCTCTCTATTCACTGGCCCCGTATTATCGCTGCTTGCAGCTATATTTATTGTTATATTTGTTTTGGTTTTGTAAAGCGACTTTGAGTACTTACAGTGGAAAAGCGCTCTATAAATTGTACGTATTATTATTATTCTGTCCGACACTGTAGTATGACAAGGTAAAAACATAAAAAAGTTTAAATATGGAGGTACGAGGTTACTAGCCTGGTAAAAGCCTGGTAAAAGCCTCCGGAAATCTCATTTCCATTTGATTTCAGGAGTGAGTCTGGCCTGATCGCCCATTGTGGGTGTTTCTAGTGGAATTACCAACTAACCGAGCCTATCAGCGTCGTCGCTCATCGTTCTGTGATTGACAGCGACAGTTGGCCAATCAGGTGGCGAGTACGAGTGAGCCCGAATGGGACCGAGTGCAGCCGACAAAAATGGAACGATCCGCCATTGTTTCTGTGGCCAGTTACACTTTTTACTTTTTTACTTTTTAAAACGCTCTCAAACTTCTTTTTTGAGGCACGGAATTTACTTTTAAGATATCGTTTGGATAGAATTTAGTTGTTTAACTTCATATATGTGGTCAATTAATCATGACAGAGCCTATTTAAAAATAAAAAATTAGAGAACCAGCAGGGGCGGGCAGTGCCACGCATGTATCCGAATAAGGCAACCTATTTTGGGCATGGCTGTCTCAAAAGTCCCGTTGCGTCACATTAGTCTGGAGGTCTGCTGATTGGCTGGAGGGGAACAACGATCATTGGTCGAAGGGGTTGTCAGTCAACGGTATTACTCCCGCCCAACTCCAGCCCACAGCCAATATTGCAGAATGGGCGATCAGGCCAGACTCACTCCTGAAATCAAATGGAAATTAAATTTCCGGAGGGAGGGTTTACCAGGCTACGAGGTTACTGCCTGACATCAGCAATAAAGAGAGTATTGTTTTCACCCTCTTGCAGAGCTGCAGCCAGCAGTAGTGTGGCCTGGGGAGGCTCCTCTGAACATGGCTGGACCAGCAGCCTGCAGGCTTCAAGTGGTGGAGTGTCCATCCTCAATGCAAACAGCTCCGCATACATCTGCAGCTTCTCCTCCAGGCTCTGACAGATCTGCTGATCGTTACTGATCAGACTCTCTACACACAGCCCAACAGAAAGATGAAAGGTAGGGTAAAGTAATAGTTTTCACCAGTGGTGGAAAAAGTACTCAGATTTTTTTTACAGTAAGTAAAAGTATCAACACTGCAAAGTAGAAATACTCTGTTACAAGTAAAAGTCCGGAATTCAAAATGTAAAAGTACAAAAGTATTGGCAAGTTGTATAAGTTATATTGTATTAACATAATCTACCATACAGATTGGACAAAATTACATTTTATTCATAAAAAACTGTTTAGTGCCACTTTAAACAAAATAGTATCCCTTAATGCACCTGTAAAAGAGGTCATGATTTGGCATATACTCTCGAAACAAGCAAAATATTAATCATGCATTTACATGAAATATGTAAATGGATGAGGAATGGATGTTTGGCTGTGAGGGTCATGTGGACTACAGTACCTTGCAGTTTATGGATCTTGTGGACTACAGTACCTTGCAGTTTATGGATCTTGTGGACTACAGTACCTTGCAGTTTATGGATCTTGTGGACTACAGTACCTTGCAGTTTATGGATCTTGTGGACTACAGTACCTTGCAGTTTATGGATCTTGTGGACTACAGTACCTTGTAGTTTATGGATCTTGTGGACTACAGTACCTTGCAGTTTATGGATCTTGTGGACTACAGTACCTTGTAGTTTATGGATCTTGTGCAGGCGCGCATCAGAAGCTCTCTTCTCTTCCTCAGGCTCGCTGGAGTCCTCTTCTTCCTCCGGACAGCTAGACGCACACAGGAACACACAGAGAACTGGGCTCAACAACAGTGAACTTCTTGTAGATACAATACAATCTAATGCAAAAAGAGCGGACACCTTTGCACAACAAAGTATAAATCAGGCTTAAATTAATCTCTCCTCATAATCCTCTTTCCCAATACAGAATACAATAATATTCTCACTCTCTGTGTACCATCAATAAAGGTAGAAAATACCCAAAAATATATATTAAAAAAATAATAATACTAAAGGACAACGCATATGCAATTTAGAATTCCCTTAAACATGTTAAAACATGTTGCATCCATAAACTAGTCCATAAATAAGTAGATGCTGTACAGCATTGGTTCTCAAAGTGGGGTCCGGGGACCCCCAGGGGTACTTGAGGGGATTCCAGGGGGTCCCCAGCTAAATGATGGATAGGAACCAAATGGACCCTTATGGGTCTGTAACTCTGAGAGTGTACAAATGGAACCAAATGGACCCGTTAGGTCCATTTGGTTCCATTTGTACACTCTCAGAGTTAAATTAACATTGATTTTACAATAAGAATTGGGGTCCCAGAGATAGAAATGCCATTAAATGGGGGTCCGTAGCCCTAATGCATGTCAAACTGGGAGTCCTTGAAATTAAAATGGTTGAGAATCACTGCTAGAGCCGTAAAAATCTTCTCTTATGGGGGTCCCTGGCTTATCTTTTCAAATGGGGGTCCGTGGGCTATTAAGTGTCAATTTGGGGGTCCTTGTCATGAAAAAGTTTGAGAACCACTGCTGTACAGTATGTCCATATTATGTGCAAGGGAGAGGTAAGATCTTGTATAATATTATTATACATAATCTCAATAATATGCATATACAGAAACACAAGGCATGCACACACACACCTCTCCATATAAAAGGCACGCATGCACGCGCACGCACGCACGCACACACACACACGCACACACACACCTCTCCACGGCCTCTCTAATGAGCCTCATCCAGGTGTTTCGCTCGTCCTTGGCAGAGGTGTGAACCTCGTACATCTCGGGTCCGGCGGCCGAGGCGCTGATCAGAAACATCCCTCTCTCCTCATTGGCCACTTCTCTAACGATCAGCTTCTGCAGAGAGACCACCGGAGGCTTCTGGTCCTTCAAGGAGAGAAGAGAACGCAGAAACACATCGTTATTCTGAGTCTAATGAGGGTCCGACACGCATGTCTGACATGCACGGTCAAATTCTGTTAAGTAACTAAGTACATTTACTTATGTACTGTACTTACGTACAAGTTTGAGGTATTTTTACTTAACTGGAGTATTTTCAATTTTCAGTACGTTTGCTTCTACTCCACTACATCTCTGTGGGAAATATTGCACTTCTACTCCACTACAATTATTTGAAAACTTTAGTTACTCCTCACCACAGTAGCAAATGTATACTTCTGGTCCTTCTCCTGTAGGAATATGAGGGAGTCAGAGAGCAGGAGGACCAAGACATCTGCGTTTGAAAAGAGGAGCAAGGAAATATCATCAGATCACCATAAAACACCCCTACATTATGGCAGAAGGGATGCAGGAAATTACATTATTAAAACCCATTAAGACCTGGAACTGTGTCATTTTTAGATTTGAGCTAAAAAGCATTATTTTACACTTTGGGCTATTTAAAAATAGCGAAAATGTGTGCAAATCTTTGAATATATATATTTTTAAAGCGAACATTTTTAACTCAAATCTTTGCTTCTGGGGGGTCCCTGGAAGAAGATATTTTGATGGGGGTCTGCGGCCAAATACATATAATTGTGGGGGTCCTTGACATGGAAAAGTTTGAGCACCACTGACATAGAAACATACGTTTTTCAGAATACTGTTGAGATTTAGGAGACATGTAGAATAGGCTTCAGGTCTCAATGGGGTTAACAAACAAAACTTTTCTTTGCCAACCTTTGAGTCTTCCAGTGGCGGTCTTCCACAGAAGCAGGCCCTGGTGTTTGAGCTTCTGCCCCGTGAGGTCCTGCTTCCGGAAGGCCAGTCCGCTCTTCAGCTTGGCCGAGCTGCGGTTCTCCAGCCGGCTCAGCACCTCCTGGAGCCTCTGGTCCTTCTCGTACTCGCTGACCCTCAGGTCCACGGCCGCTATCACCTCCCTCATGTGAGCCAGAGCTCTCGCCATGTCTGCATGCTCCTCTGTGTCTTCTATACGGGAGATGTACAGTCGTGGTGTTGGAAAAAAGTACTCACAGTTTGTACTTAAAGCCAAGGAGTAGTTCACCCAAGAAATGACTAAGTTATTTTCTATCAGTTACACACACCATGAAGCCTTGAATTCATGGAGTTTTGTTTAGTTTTTGTCACATTCCTAAGCCAATAATTTGGTGACCGGAGAGACGGTAGGAGACTCAAATGCAGGCCATTTTAGTCTCCTACCGCCTCCTTGATGACGCCTCCGCCGGTCATCAAATTATTGGCTTAGGAATGCGACAAAAACAAAAAAAAACTCTATGAATTCAAGACTTCATGGGGTGTGAAATTGATAGAAAATAAGTCATTTTTTGGGGTGAACTACTTTACTTTATTTGTTTATTTGGACAGGACAGAGCATATTAATGGACGTCACATGGACGTAAATACACCGGATTTAGCAAAGATGTTAATTTTCATCCGCATACTCTGTTACAAGTAAAAGTCCAGTAGACATAATTTACTTGAGTAAAAGTACAAAATTATTTGCAATAAAATAAACTTAAGTACTGGAAGTAAAAGTGCTAATTTTTCAGAATGTCCCATTTCACAAGTTTTCAAATGTCGAAAAATGTATACAAATCTTTTGCGCGGGGCGTTGTGAGCTTGTAGATCTGCCATTACATATTTAGGTACTGTAATATGACATAAATGTAAGGTGCTGCTACTAAGTCACAATATAATTCATGGGTGCCGTGGACGTTTTTGGCTCAGGGGTGGCCTGAGCCAAAAACGTTTAGGAACCGCTGGAGTGGAGGGCCCTTTAGTCCAGTGGTTCTCAAAACTTTTTCATGTCAAGGACCCCCAAATTGACACTTATTAGCCCGCGGACCCCCATTTTAAAAGATAAGCCAGGGACCCCCATAAGAGAAGGTTTTTACGGCTCTCAAGCAGTGATTCTCAACCGTTTTAATTTCAAGGACCCCTTTGACATCCATTAGGCTACTACGGACCCCCATTTAATGGCATTTATACCTCTGGGACCCGAATTTATATTATAAATGTTAATTTAACTCTGAGAGTGTACAAATGGAACCAAATGGACCCGTTAGGGTCCATTTGGTTCCATTTGTACACTCTCAGAGTTACAGAACCATAAGGGTCCATTTGGCTCCTATCCATCATTTAGCTGGGGACCCCCTGGAACCGCCTCAAGTACCCCTGGGGGTCCCCGTACCCCACTTTGAGAACCAATGCTTTAGTCAGTGCTGAAGCCATTATGCGGCACGCACAAGTTTTCTCATCAACTCCATATCCAAAATTGTTATCCCTCTATTTAGCCAGCAGAGGGCAGCGAAAGACTCACCCTGGGTGTACTGTAGTATCCTCTCCAACAGGACTGGATACTTGGTGATCCTTTGGGTCACCAGCAAGATGCATTCTGGGATCTCTCTCCGTCGTACCAACGAGTTGTTACTTTGTTGCTTGAAATGGTGACATAAAAAATAATGATAATCACATGTTACACGTCCCTGAGTATGAGCTGACAGATGCACTTTCACAAACGAATCATCTCTGAGTTAAGTTAGTACCTTGATGAAGTGCTGGAACCTCTTGTTGTTGTGTTGGAGCTCTTTGAAGAAGCTGACCGCTTCATTGTGATGGCTGCAGAACTCTCCATACACCTGCTTCATTCTGTCTGCATTCTCATCTGAAAACTGCACAACGGATAAAACAGGTATTTTTGCATTACTGGGTAGGGGCATTCATTTATTTCCAAGTTGCATCGATCCTGACGGGCAGAGAGTGTTCCAGCTAAATGATGGACAGGAACCAAATGGACCCTTATGGGTCTGTAACTCTGAGAGTGTACAAATGGAACCAAATGGACCCTAACGGGTCCATTTGGTTCCATTTGTACACTCTCAGAGTTAAATTAACATTTTACAATATAAATTGGGGTCCCAGAGGTATAAATGCCATTAAATGGGGGTCTGTAGCCTAATGCATGTTAAACTAGGGGGCTCTTCAAATTAAAATGGTTGTGAATCACTGCTAGAGCCCGTAAAAAGCTTCTCTTATTGGGGTCCCAGGCTTATTTTTTCAAATGGGGGTCCGCAGGCTAATAAGTGTCAATTAGGGGGTCCTTGACATGAAAAAGTTTGAGAACCACTGGTATATAGTACATCTGAAGAAGCCCACCTGTTGCAGCAGGATGTCTCCTATGTGTTGGATGAGGTAGTTTGTGTGTCCTGGAGGCTGGGTGATGGAGCAGAGTCCTGGAGATTGGGTGGCGGAGCATTGTCCTGGAGGTTGGGTGGTGGAGCAGGGTTCTGGAGGCCGAGTGGAGGAGTTTCCTGGAGGTTGGCTGGAGGAGCAGTGATCTGGAGGCTGGGTGGAGCAGTTTCCTGGAGGCTGGGTGGTGAAGCAATGTCCTGGAGGTTGGGTGGAGCAGCAGGGTCCTGGACCTGGTGTCTGGGTGGTGGTGGAGCAGTAGCGTCGTTCCTTCATGGCGCTGAAGAAGGCGTGGTGGAAGAGGACCAGCTGGTCCAGACAGGGGAACAGCCGCTCCAGGGCCTCGGCGTCTAGCTGCACCTCGTCCCTCAGGCCACGACGGAACACCTCGGCCATCACGTGCAACGTCTGGAGGTGGTGCAGCTCCGTCTGCATCAGCTCTGCAGCACAACGCACAGACACACACAAAACAACCACAAGCACAGTCATTCATACACTTTGGGAACGGCATGGGAGAGAGAGAGAGTAATAGGGAGAGGGAGGGAGCCTATTTCACCCATGCAATAACCAATACTGGGTACCGAAACCTGAAAAATATGCTTATTGTCAGTGCAATCACAGTAAGAAAGTAATAGCAAGCACTCCGAAGTCCTTCTGGTACTTTTAACCCATTGAGACCTGAAGCCGATTCTACATGTCTCCTAAATCCCAACGCTGAGGACGGCTTGACGCCGAAACGCGTCCGTGTTTGCTGTGTCTGTCCGTGCGCGTATGAATTAAAAGTACCAGAAGGACTTCGGAGTGCTGGCTATTACTTTCTTACTGTGAATCTTCGTGAGCCGTGCACTATACAGACTGAGAGTTCTCGTTTTTATGTTCTACTGTGAGTGCAATCACCCTGTGCAATCACCCTGGCAACGCCAGCCAAGCTGGAAACAAATCTGAAAGTGCGTTCATCAGTTTATTCCATTATGAATTTAAAATAACATATTTCACAAAATATAAAACATATGTAAAAACGTGTGGGGAGGTACTTCAACTAACAAACACACACAGACTCACAGACAGACCCCAAGTTGTCCTCTAGACAACTTGTCTCCTACACTGTGGGTAAAAAAAAGCCGGTCGTGGTTCATTTCCATCACAGTGTCCTCATGTCTCACCATAGATGACGTCCTGTCGTTTGACCTCTCGTTTGTCCTGCTCCTTGCAGAACCTGTGTTCCACCGTCAGGCTCCAGGACTCCGCCTCGTAATCCACTGCATCCGATGTCAGGTCGCCATGGAGACCTGCGTCAATACAGTCTACGAGAATAGAAGACAAAAAGACTGCATTACGTTTTCAGCAAAGTACAGTATATCGTCTCTGTTGGGTGGAAACCTTCCAAGACTGTTAAAAATAGAAAAAGTAGCAGATCTACAAGCTCAAAATGTGTCGCGTCGCACCGCGTTTCGAGCTTTCAGATCTGCTACTTTTGATACTTTTGTGTGACTCTGTAGTATGATCAAGTAGGGCATTCATTTACCAAAAAAAATCCACAAAAAGTTAGAATATGGAGTTTCTTGCTGACAGCAACGATATATTGTCTGAAATGTATTTTTTTTGTATTTTTTTGTATTTGGCAGATGAGTTCTCTATACAGTCTGCTACATAGAAAAAGTAGTGAATGATTGAGTGATTTCTAGACCCAGCCATAGTGTGATAATCAGAATGAATCAGTCACTATTAAGTGGTCTTTGGCTAATGACCTAATTCCTGGAGGTTTAGGCACAAACATGTTGTGTTGGTTCTTGCATAGATTTAATGCTATTCTTTTCTTCACTTTCCTTAAAGCACCCAATGACCTCTTAGTCACACTATAATGCATTATAACAGTTATTCGAAAACATAATACGCTATGATCCTGGTCAAAAAAATGTAGTCTCTTAATGACCAGCAAGTCAAATTGAAATATTAGTTATGATTACTGTTATAAATATGAGTTCTTAATTGTAATTATACAGTGTTATAATGCATTCTAGGTATGTTAATAATGCATCATAGACATGGACATAAACGTCTACCTTCTCCCAGTGAGGAGTCGGTGGAGGTGGAGGAATCCATGATGTGTAGGAGCTCGTCTGACTGTCCAGGAATCCTCCAGCCATCACACTCTGTCTCTGAACTCTCATTGAACCTGGAGAGCAGCAGCTAGTTAGTCACATTACTGTACATCCATCAAATCAGTCATTATCATCATCCTCATCCATCATACAGCATAATCGTCCCCAAACGTATAAAAATACATTAGGAATTCATTGATTAAGCCCTTAAAAATAAAATCTACAAGCTGACAATGCATCGTATGAGCTTGTAGATTGGCTATAGGCTAATATGTTTTAATTTATGGAAAGTTTATGGATTTTATTTTTTTTGAACATTTCTGAAATTCTTTTGAAAAAGAAAGATTTATTTTTTTACATAATGTTTTAGAAAATTGTTGAAAATATTTTGGAAGGTTTTGAAAGGTTGCAACCTGTCATAAGCATTGTGGAAACTCCTGCATGTGGAGGTGGGAAGAGGCGACGTGTCCTTCTTCTCCTTAGCTGTTATGACAGGCAGAGAAGGAGAGGTGTCCCTCACTGTGAAATCTGAGAGGAGAGGAGAGGAGAGGGCAATGTTAAAAGGGTGGCATACTGTCAAAAAAAATGTTTTGCAGGCACAAGTGAAAGATTTGGGGTAGAGGTTCAGCTCTGTGATCCAGGGAGTGTGTGTGCATAGTTTTGCTGCCATCAAGCCAACGGTGCCGGAGATTAGCTGTTCACAGACAGAAGGACACGCACACGGACGGACAGACGCGAACGAGTGCTTACTACCCGATCTCAGTAGCCACGCCTGGGCGGGGCTCCTTTCGCTCTACATTAGAAGAGTTGGGAACGGTGGGCGTTGTCACATACTAATACAGCCCGAATACCTAATCTTAGCACCAGCCTCAGTGGCTTGCCTTGTTAATCACTAGACTCCCAACCCACACCTCCAGGGTCCGACTCCCGCTCACTGCACTAATTTTCCCCATAACCGTGGACAACTTTTTTTCCGGCGATAAAGTATAGTTTTGGACTGCGACGGAGGGGCGCAGTCTCACAACTTGCGCACTAAAGCGCGCGAGTTGCCCTGCTGAGCATTGCGAAGTTTGCTTGAGCCTACTCAGCCCCGTCCGAGTTATGTACCGATAGGCACAGAAACCCCCCCCCCCCCCTAGGCAATGCCAGCGCCGAATATTATTTTCCATCACGGAGTACTGCATGACTAGCAGGGGGCGTCTACTGAGATCGGGTAGGAATCACACGTTCGCCGGACAGGGTGAAAAACATAGTCTCGCCCATGCCTTTCCCCAGCCCCCCCCCCCCCCCCCCGGAAATCTCATATGACATTTCCGGAGGGGGGGTGGTTTACCAGGCCAATGCCTTTGGGCCTGGCGGAGACAATGAAATGTTGGTCTATCTTTCAGACTCACTCTGTGGCAGGGATGCCGTCCTGCTCTTGGTAACAGCATACTTATCCTGAAGCTTCTACAATACAAAGAACACAGACTGGTTGGACAACAGAGCACTGTCAAGCATACCATTCATTCAAACCCATTAAAGCAGTGATTCTCAACCTTTAAGATTTCAAGGACCCCCAGTTTGATATGATTTGTATCACTGGGGCCCAGATCTACAGTAAAAGTCCTAACTGTTCATTTAACTCTCACAGTTACAGACCTGTAGGGGTCCATTTGTTTCCTAACACAGTTACAGACCTGTAGGGGTCCATTTGTTTCCTAACGATAAGTCATTTAGCTTGACAGGACCCCTGGGGGTCCTAGAACACCATGTTGAGAAGCAGTGCTCTCAGTTCTCTCAGGGGGCAGATCTACAAGCTCACAACGGGTCGCATTGCGACATGTTAGCTTGTAGATCGGCTATTTTCAAATAAACAAAGTTTAATGGTTAATGTATGTTTTGGAATAATAATCCAAATCCACAAATTAACTAGTAATAACTAAAGTTTTCAAATGTAAAAGTACAATATTTGTCTCTGAGATGCAGTGGTGTAGAAGTAAGAGTATAGAAAATCGGAAGTACTCCAGTAAAGTAAAAGTACCTGAAAATTATACTTAAGTACAGTACTTGAGTACATGTACTTTACTGTAATGTTACTTTCCACCACTGGTAGATGACAAACAGTACCATACGTGTTATAACTCAGTGGAACTCACCTTCATACACTGGGGAGCATATTCCTTACAAGCCTTGTGGACCATTGCAGTGCAACCTAGATGAGACGAGTGGGATTAGAGGAGAATAGCATGATGAATGATGATGATACTTTTAACAAGACATGTTCTAATACCAAAAATGGGTCCCAACCCATTGTTTGTGAAACAAGTCTTTAAAGACGGGGTTTAATAACAGCCTGGCATCATGTGGTCACTCTATGACGTATTGCTCCATATTCGGACAAGCCATTCACTTCTGTTATAAAACCGATGTTTTCAATACATTTGGTGTCAGTGAAAGAGAGACGCATCCTGCAATTGAAACCATTAGCAAAGATAGGAAGGGAAAGGCCGTCACCGGTAGCGTTCTAAGGGACTGTGAGAACAACTAGGGCTCAGATGGAGAAGACACTCAGTCAAGAGATGGAGAAGCTGTATGATGCTGAGCTGAGGAGGATGCAGCAATATGCAGTGGATGTGACTCTGGACCCTGATACAGCAAATCCCTATCTCATCCTGTCTGAGGATGGAAAACAAGTGAATTGTGGAAACGTACAGAAAAATCTCCCAGAAAACAAAGAGAGATTCTCTATCTATGTCTCTGTTTTAGGAAAACAAAGCTTCTCCACGGGAAGGTTTTATTATGAGGTTCAAGTTCAAGGGAAGACCGACTGGAATATTGGAGTAATCAGAGAGTCCATCAACAGGAAGGGAAAAATCAAACTGGGCCCCAACAACGGTAACTGGACTATATGGTTGAGGGATGGATATGGGTACACGAAACTTGTTCGCAGTGTTGTCCTCCTCCCTGTAAGAGAGGACGTCCAGAAAGTGGGAGTGTTTGTGGATTATGAGGAGGGTCTGGTCTCCTTTTATGATGTGGATGCCAGAGTTCATCTCTACTCTTTCACTGGCTGCACCTTCACTGAGAAACTATGTGCATACTTCAATCCATATGTCAACCATGGTGGTACAAACTCTGCTCCTCTGATCATCTCCCCTGTCAATCATACTGATACTATCATACATACTGAATCCTAATATTTATCACAAGGGCAAATGTAAGAGCCAAATGGGTGAAACATGTGAAATGGATTTATGTGACCATGGGGTGGATCTGTTGGCTATATAAGCGTCAGGTTCACTGCATGGGTGGGAGGTTTGAGCTGGAAGGGCAATGTTTTTTTTTACGCTGTTTACTGCCATTTAAAGCACAGTGGTGTCCAAGATTAACCCCAGACACACAATATACACACAGACAAGACCCTCTCCTAGACCAGTGGTTCCCAAGGGGGGTCCCCCAAATTATTTTGGGGGGTCAAGAGATGATTAGCTAAATGTGCAACATTGTTGTCTCACTCAACAGTAAGCAACAGAGAGTTACTTACAGTATACATACAGTATAAGGGTATCTGCAGGAGAGAGAACTCATACAGGATACAGGATAAACTAGAAAATGTGCTCCTCGGAGCACAAGTCTCCGCCAGCAGACTTGTGTTGGGAATGTTGGGAATGTTCTAATTCTTATGTTCTAATTCTTACAAAAAATAGAACATGTTACTGTGTCATAGTAACATGACACAAGTGTCCTATCCGTCCTGTCTGTGTAAGTGTCCTATCCGTCCTGTCTGTGTAAGTGTCCTATCCGTCCTGTCTGTGTAAGTGTCCTATCCGTCCTGTCTGTGTAAGTGTCCTATCCGTCCTGTCTGTGTAAGTGTCCTATCCGTCTGTCGGAAAGGCGACATGTAACCACTAAATGTTAGCTTGGCTGATGGCACTGATGTCACTTCGGAACGCGCACCGCAGCGCTCCGAAGTGACACATCTATCTATAGGCCGCTATACGTCATGCGTCTCACTAGCCAATCAGAGCACACTCTGACCAATGTTAGAGTTAGCTTGGCCGAGGGGGGGGGACGGAAAGTGAAAACATAGTCTCCTGGCGGAGACAAAAAGGGACATTGGAAGTGATGACACAAGGAAATGAGCAGACAAAATTGGAACTGGAACGATATAAAATTGAAGCTGATAAATGGGTACTCTCTCCTGATTGGTTGACAATGTGCAACCCACCTGAAAATGTATTTTCTGTTTATTAAAGAGCTGGAAAGATGGGGAGACCCCTGTTACTGAACAAACACTCTATAGCAATGAATACTATCAGAATATAGAGCTTTAAAGTAAAAAGAAAAAAAAATCTTGTTCGTCCAAGCCGGAACACCATCGATGGATTATCATTAAAATAAACACATGCTCTGACTCCGGCCCACCCATCTGACCACTTAACGCGGCAGCCGTTACGTGGTCAGATGGATGGGTCGCGACAAGGCCTGTCACAATTATTACATAAATGTGTCAGTAATTTCTTTGTATATTTAAGTTATTTGTCACATCTGCTCTTGTGATTATTAAGCCCAGTAAAAAACAAACAGAATTTTTTAAGTTGTATTCATAATTATGTTCCAGTGTTCAATGCACAAAAACACAATTAAGTCTTTAATCGCAGTTATTTGTGTGACAATTAACCCATTAAGCCTGGAACTGTGTCATTTTTAGATTTGAGCTAAAACGCTTTATTTTACACTTTGGGCTATTCAAAAATAGCAGATATACAAGCTCATAGCGCGGCACCGAGTGCCGCGCTATGAGCTTGTAGATCTGCTATTTTTTTTAAATCGTGACAATGTGTGCAAATCTTTGAATATATATATTTTTAAAGCAAACATTTATAACTCAAATCTTTGCTCTGGGGGGTCCCTGGAACAAAACATTTTGATGGGGGTCCGCGGCCAAATGCATATAATTTTGGGGGTCCTTGACATGAAAAAGATTGAGCACCACTGATATAGAAACATACGTTTTTGAGAAAACTGTTGAGATTTAGGAGACATGTAGAATCGGCTTCAGGTCTCAATGGGTTAATCATCAACTTGTATTTGTAATGGTGACGGCCCTAGTCGCGTCTGCTTTTCAAGTGGGCCGTGATCCAGAGACACAGTTGAGAACCACTGAGCTACATGTAGAGGAAGCTGTACTGTAATGTGTACATTGTTACTTACTGGTACAATGGAGCAGGTCCTTGCCATGCGCTGGCTTGTCACAGATAACGCACACACTGGGACCCATAATGGAGCCTGAGGTGAAGCTGTGTCCATTCAGCTGCCCGTCCTTGGCCTCTCTCTGCTTCCCTTTCCCCTTGGAGGACCATGAAAGAGACAACAACGTGAACAAAAGACGGGCACATCCTAAAAGTCCTCTCGGCGATACATCAATACTTCGTTAACCCATTGAGACCTGAAGCCGATTCTACATGTCTCCTAAATCTCAACAGTATTCTGAAAAACGTATGTTTCTATATCAGTGGTGCTCAATCTTTTTCATGTCAAGGACCCCCAAAATTATATGTATTTGGCCGCGGACCCCCATCAAAATATTTTGTTCCAGGGACCCCCCAGAAGCAAAGATTTGAGTTAAAAATGTTCACTTTAAAAATATATATATATTCAGAAGATTTGCGCACATTTTCACGAATTTTCAAAAATAGCAGATCTACAAGCTCGTAGCGCGGCACTCGGTGCCGCGCTATGAGCTTGTATATCTGCTATTTTTGAATAGCCAAAGTGTAAAATAATGCTTTTTAGCTCAAATAAAAAAATGACACAGTTCCAGGTCTTAATGGGTTAAGAAGATTTATGTCCCGTTACGAGGAGTCGAAACCCGGGTCTCCAGCGCGATCGAGTGCCAAACTTTCTACTGTACTTCTGAGTAGAGACGGAGAGTCCGTTTGGGTTGGGGGATGTATTACGCTTTGCGTTTCATGCAGTGCCTCCCGTCAAGCAGTAGTGGTCCAACTAACCTGCATGTTTATTGTATTGACATCAGCACAAGTGTCTGAGGTTACAATAAAGGGTGGATTACAGCAGTGGTTCTCAAACTTTTCCATTTCAAGGAAGGACTCCCAGTTTGTTATGCATTAGGCAACGGACCCCCATAACTCTGAAAGTTTTCAAATAGACCCTACTGATTTATTTTATTTTTTCTGGAAATTCTTACATTTTGGGGGGAAATGTCTAAATTTCAATGCAGCCATCGCATTATTATAAAAAAATAAATGTGTACTTTTGAATACTTTATTTTTTTAAAGCATGTAATCCAGCACTTTAACTCGAGTACAAATTTGACAGAGCAACTTTCAACTTTTGACCAGGAGTACTGGGGTTGAGTACTTTGTCCAGCATTGCAGTGTAATGGAGGGTAAGAACAACAAAGTCAGAGATGAATCACTGAAGGAACTGACTAACATGTTTAGTCAGTCCCTAAGACCTTGAGACATTTCCAATAACATTTCCTGCTTGTAGGAAAACGTGCTTGTTTGCGTCTGAAAGTAGAAACCGTTGAAAGATGAACCGGAGACGAAATCCAGATAAAAGACTACGGTGCAGAGAGACCAAAACATCTACGAAACAAGAAAACATAATGTTTAACCACTTAAACCCTCTAGTCTCAGTCAAACGGACCTGAGTTGCACTGTACTTGCACTGTTTTCCCGACAAACTACAATAAATGTGAGCTAAAAATAGCCAATCTGCAAGCTCACACGTTTGTGAGCTTAATTGTAGATGTGCTAGTTTTGGCAAATGTTTTCCCACCCATGAAGGCTTGGGTTCAAGTCTGAACCACGGTTATCAGAGTTAACTGAACTATAAACGGAAAAGTTTAGTCGACTGGAAGGGCACCAACTGGCTGACAACTAGTACTGCCTGAAGCTCATAGTGCAACATATACTGTATCCCCAGGCCAAGTGGGGATTCCTCAGCAGAGTGGGTCTATCAGGCGGGAGACCTGGATTTGAATCTTAGGTAGAAAATTAAACTTATGGACTGGAACTTTAAATTAGGGTGGGTGCTTTTGTGGAAAGCTACTTCGCCTATTTGAGGAATATTATGCATGCATGTGTCCCAGTGAAGGTGTATACCAATGGCTCTCAAATGTTTTCATTTCAAGGACCCCTATAACTCTATAGAGAGCGTACAAGCGTTCTATGTGTACACTCTCAGAGTTACAGACCTGTAAGGGTCCATTTAGAATCCCCTCAACGAACCCTGAGGGTCCCTGAACTCCACTTTAACCCATTGATACCTGGTACGCATCTGTGTCACTTTAGATTCAAAAATAGCAGATCTACAAGCTCATAGCGCGGCACCGAGTGCCGCGCTACGAGCTTGTAGATCTGCTATTTTTGAAAAATCTTGAAAAAAATGTTTTCGATTTTTTTTCAAAAAACTGTTAGGATTTAGAAACATTTTTAAGAATCGCCTCAGGTCTTAATGGGTTAAGAACCACTGGCGTGGGAAAAGGTCCAACTACAGACAATGCTTTGTTGTTTATTACCTTGTTTTTGTTGCGCGTGCTCGACATCCTGCTCTTTAGGAAACTGAAGGTGCGAATGACTTTGTACTTCTCCGACTCCACCTTGGAGGGGCTGTTGTAATGATCGAACGCTTCCTCTTCAATTCTGTAAGCAGCAGAGTCATTTGCATTACACCATGTTTGCTGATCCATAACTTATAGAAGTAGTGTACAGCTGAGCACCTTGCCAGGTCCCCTTGCAGACAGCCTCCATAAACATCACCATCTGAAGGTGAGAAAAACTGTAGAGCAGGGGTCTTCAACGTTTTCAGGCCAAGGACCCCCTAGCTGAGAGAGAGATGAAGCAGGGACCCCCTCTATATCGTATAAAATTGTGTTTCAGATTCAAAAACGTTTCGTTTACGTGGTCTGCTCTTTTTTCTCTCTACACCTATGCCTCTTTGCCAAAAATAGCCGATCTACAAGCTCACAACGCCTCACAGCGCGAGGCGTTGTGAGCTTGTAGATCTGCTATTTTTTGGCTAAAGTTCTCCTCAGAAAAGGGATGCTAGGGTGTGGTTAATGTAAAATAAAAAATCCTATCACACAAAGATTTGGCGGACCCCCTGTAGTAACTCTGAGGACCACCTAGGGGCCCCGGACCCCCTGTTGAAGACCCCTGCTGTAGAGGCTGAAATGAGCATCAGCAGTGCATTCAATAAACTGTGACACTGCGTTTAGTTGTGATGATTGACAATAACTGACATAAACAGGGGGACGGCAGTCAATAAAGTGTAATATCAGACAAAAGCGAGAAAGACAGAAAAGGTTAGTTTTGTTAGTCAATGAAAATATTTCATATGATGCAGCTACCTTTAGAAACCTGTGTTGTTAGATGATAAAGGAAATATTTAGACGTGAAATGTTAGACACACATGAGAGAGAATTAGACTGGCTTACTGTCGTTAGTGAAAGCAGTAGCTAGTGAAAGTGCCATAACATCTCTAGAGGAATCTACATGGTTAATGGTATAAACCACTTAAACCCAGTGTACTTGCTACGCTCTTTTTTTCACTGTACACCAAATCTCTTCGCTCAAAAATAGCCAATGTACAAGCTCACAACTTGTCACTATGCGTCGCAATGTGGCACGTGGTGAACTTGCAGATCTGCTATTTTTGGTGACCCCCCCCCCAACCGGAATAAGGATGCTGGGGTTTAAGTGGTTATGGAACTGTAGCTAGTGAACGTGCCATAAGGTCTAGACTAGGACTTCTGGTAGACAGATGAAACGTGCCATAAGGTCTAGACTAGGACTTCTGGTAGACAGAGGAAACGTGCCATAAGGTCTAGACTAGGACTTCTGGTAGACAGAAGAACGTGCCATAAGGTCTAGAAGACTAAGGACTCTAACAGGTTCCGCTAGACGGACGGAGGGGCGATCCCCACATACTCTTTAAGGAACTCTGACAGAGTGAGATGCTGGAGGGACTCTGCCAGTTCCATATTACTGTCATCATCAGCAGACTGGGCACGCTTACGGAGCCTGATCTCTCTGTAGAACACACACACACACACACACACACACACACACACACACACACACACACACACACACACACACACACACACACACACACACACACACACACACACACACACACACACACACACACACACACACACACACACACACACACACACGCTGGAACGATTTAATGCTGATAGGTATATTTTTGTATCTGCACTTTATTTGAGTATTGACTACATTATGAATTAACCACTTAAGCCCTATTTCAAATACAGTGAACTTACAGTAACAGATCTACAAGCTCACAACACGTGTTGTGATCAGCTATTTTGGGAAAATATCTGGAGAGTCTTTGCATTTTTTGCAAACTTTTAATACATACAAGAAAATGTACTGTAACGTTGTACTTTTAAAAAGCAAGTACTTTTGAATACTTCAAGTATGTTTAATAGCAAGTACTCAAGTACTTTAACTCAAGTACAAATTTGACTGGGCAACATTCAGTTATACAGTAGTTGCATTTTTTTTTTACCAGGAGTATCTATACTTTGACTCAAGTACTGGAGTTAAGTACTGTGTCCACTGACTGCACATCATGAGGAAGATGGAAATTCGATACATAGAACAAGCAGTTTCCCTTCCTTGCATGGAGTAAATGCATATTTTGGCAAATGATTCACATTCAGTGTCATATCTGATGTTTTCCACAAGAGGGAGCTACTGCGTGGTGAGAGCATGGGAAAGTGTGTTATTGATGAATGGGACAGAGCACAAAGCACTTGGCATGGTTCCAAAAGAACATCCCACACAAAATAGACTTAAGACCACATTAGGAAAATTGAGTGCACTGTTTTACTGTATGAAATATTCTCTGTACATACTTAACCCTTTAAGATCTGAAGCCGATTCTAGAAATGTCTTCTAAATCCCAAAAGTATTCTGAAAAATGTTTCTATATCAGTGGTGCTCAAACTTTTTCATGTCAATTTGGCAGCGGACACCCATCTCAAAACATTTTGTTCCAGGGACCCCCCAGAAGCAAAGATTTGAGTTAAAAAATGTTCGCTTTAAAATAATATATATTCAAAGATTTGCACACATTTTCACAATTTTTCAAAAATAGCAGATCTACAAGCTCATAGCACGGCACTCGGTGCCGCGCTATGAGCTTGTATATCTGCTGTTTTGAATAGCCAAAGTGTAAAAAGATGCTTTTTAGCTCAAATCTAAAAATGACACAGATGCGTCCCAGGTCTTAATGGGTTAAGCCCACATTACATTCATAATCCTGTTATGAATCTGCCCATCTGTTCAATTAGACAGAATCCTCTCAGACAAGTATGCCTAATTTACACCCGGCCATACGACGGTGTCCAGGACGCGTTGTGAGCTTGTAGATCGGCTCATTTTGGCACAGGACACGTCATATGACTAAGTATAAATCAGGCTTTATTTATGTGGCACAGTGGCCCATTATTATATCTGCCACTCATTTTGTACTGCTACACAGCAAAATCCTCAGCATTAAAGCTGTGTTATGTAACGTCTTTAGTGAATAAAATGTTTAATGTCCAATCTGGTAGAGTATGTTAATGCAATATAACTTTGGTCTCCCTGCACTTCTATTGAGACATTAATATCCTGTGTCTAGGTTGGACACGACCTTTGACTCGATCCTGTTTCTGGTTTGACTTTTTTTTTTATCTTAAAGGGATATTTCACTTTCAAAAAAACTTTTGGTCATTTTATCGTCTACTCAGGCTTTTGTGAACACCCCAGACAGTTTTTAAGTTGCTCGATTCAGTATTTATATATTTGATATTCATTTGATCAGACACGCCCCCTTCCTATACAAACCCATTTTAACTTCAAACTCCATTTTAACCATGATAGATTCATCGAAAAACACCCGTTGTTGGTTCTGGTGACTGATACCGCCCCCCTAATACGCGAGGGGGCTGTGTTTTTTCTATTACTTTTTTCATTTATTTTTGGGGCGGTGTAGCCGCCCCCTATAAGTGAGTTTTGGACACCGACCAAAACATTTGTGTACCCCCTAACCCATCCATTGTTAATGCAAATCGATACTTTTTTCATATCAGCCAATCACATTACAGCTAGTGTCATCACCACTAACTGTAATGTGATTGGCTGACTTTGCAAATTCAGGACTGTGATTGGCTAGCGAAACACATGACACATGTGCAGCCCTATGAATAGCAGTATGGACTTTAAAAAAAGTCATATATCCTTTTTTTAAAGTGAGTCATGTTGTGATGACCACACACCGCTCACTGCACCAGGATTTTGGGCCTCGCTGAACCATCGCTACCCCAGGACGAGGCCTCTTCCTGGGGTAGCAATGGGTTCAGCGAGGGCCAAAATCATGGTTCTCCCCAAAAAATCTAAAATGTTTCTAAGTGTCTGCATGGGCTCCAGAGCCCCCCTGGAGGACCCCCGGCCGAAAATCTCAACTTTTTTGAGAACCAGGATTTTGGGCCTCGCTGAACCCATCGCTACCCCAGGAAGAGGCCTCTGTCCTGGGCATAACTATCCGATGGCACAGGTGGGCCTTCCAGGCACCTGTAAGAAAATTCCCAGAGGCAGGAATGCAGGCGCCCACCTCCTCGAGGGCCTTGGACACTTAGAAATATTTTTGATTTTTTTTTGAGAACCAGGATTTTGGGTCTCGCTGAACCATCGCTACCCCGGGACAAGGCCTCTTCCTGGGGTAGCGATGGGTTCAGCGAGGGCCAAAATCATGGTTCTCCCAAAAAAATCTAAAATGTTTCTAAGTGTCTGCATGGGCTCCAGAAGTCCCCGGGGACCCCCTGGAGGACCCCCGGCCAAAAATCTCAACTTTTTTGAGAACCAGGATTTTGGGCCTTGCTGAACTCATCGCTACCCCAGGAAGAGGCCTCTGTCTTGGGCATAACTATCCGATGGCACAGGTGGGCCTTCCAGGCACCTGCAAGAAAATTCCCGGAGGCAGGAAGGCAGGCGCCCACCTCCTCGAGGGCCCTGGACACTTAGAAAGATTTTTGGGCGGTGTAACCGCCCCCTATATTTGAGGTTGGGACATTGACATTTGCTGCACTGTGATTGGCCACCCATTGTACCCCCCTAACCCTGCACTGTGATTGGCCACCCATTGTACACCCCTAACCCCTACACATTCAATGCAAATCTATATTTTTCTTTAAGTGAGCTTCCATCACTGTGATGACCACTTGCTGCACTGTGATTGGCTAGCGAGACACATGACACATGTGCATAGTCCTATACATTTTTATGCACTTAAAAAAAACACATTTATGTTTTTTTTAAGTGAGTCATGGGTCTGTGATGACCACACCGCCTACTTCACACTGGGTGTGATTTTTTTTACCTTAACTCATTCAGTGCCAATGACGTCGCCGACGTCATGAAAAAAAAAAAAAGAAATTCTAAATTATTATTTTTTTTTTTTGAAAAAAAAATGTTCAGAACACAAGATATCATGATTTGAAGATTTGCTGCTCCATTCCCTTCTTGTTTAACACATTGGGTGCAAAAAACCTATATATACTTCTTTTCATATACTTATTTTTTTTTCTTCACAGCACCAGGAGATATGATTTTTCGAAGATTTAGACTTTAATCCACTTCCTGGTTAACTTATGACTTCAAAAGCCTGTATCTCTGCTCCTGTGTACTTTTTGAGTGGTGCCGAAGGCAACCACTCCTATAAATGACTTTGTCCGTGTGTCCGTATGTATGTATGTATGTATGTATATCTGTCCACAAACATTGATGACAACATCAATACGGGGGTCAATACGGGGCTCATCAAAGGCACCACTCACTTCACACAGGGTGTGATTTTTTTTTACAATGTATTTTTGACTATTTTCAACTGGCTGCAACTATGGAACGGATCACCAAATGTTTTTATTTTTTTTCCCCCGATTGTACGAGACCTCTATGTGTGTAATGAGGGGATCACCGTGAGGACGGTGATCACTGAAAATATTTTGTGACTACTTGAAAAAGGTTAAAAATTGTTAAAAATCCAGGCACTCAACGTACACTTTCTTAATAAAACTCTGGCACCCCAAGTGTAAACATCTTACTGAAAAAGGCTGTATCTCGCTTCCTAAGCACTTTTTTTTTTACAATGTATTTTTGGCCTTGGCACAGGGATAAAGCCAGAAATAAGTTAGCTAAGGTCAAAATCGTATTTCTCCCCAGAGCAAGCCGGCAAGCTCTATTGGCTCAGTGGTAAAACATGTCAGCACTTGTACAGGAGACTCGGGTTCAAACCCGGTGTAGAAATGAAGGTTACATAGTGCAGCTGTAATTTAACCCATTAAGACCTGGAACTGTGTCATTTTTTGATTTGAGCTAAAAAGCATTATTTTACACTTTGGGCTATTCAAAAATAGCAGATATACAAGCTCATTGCGCGGCACCGAGTGCCGCGCTACGAGCTTGTAGATCTGCTATTTTTGAAAAATCGTGAAAATGTGTGCAAATCTTTGAATATATATATTTTTAAAGCGAACATTTTTAACTCAAATCTTTGCTTCTGGGGGGGGGGGGGTTATAATTTTGGGGGTCCTTGACATGAAAAAGATTGAGCACCACTGCTATAGAAACATACGTTTTTCAGAAAACTGTTGGGATTTAGGAGACATGTAGAATCGGCTTCAGGTCTCAATGGGTTAACAATGATGATTTCACTGTGAACTATAATTCCTCTCTCCCATAAGTGTAAAATAATGCTACATGACAGTAAGATGACACTGTAACCCATGCAGAGGATTAGAGCAAAGACATTTCATATGACAGAGAAATGATAGAAAGCCCTCAGGCTCATGTATCTGATATCTGAGTGTCTCTTCATTTGTCACTTGAAGAAAGAGATTTTAGGCACCTGTGGCTGACCTAAAAACCAACCGGGTTCCACAGGAATAAAACACAGATACAGCCACCTGTCACCAAAGCAACAAAGCAGTCATAGTTATTAGCGTTGCTCTCGAGCAGAAACCTTGTATCTCCATATTTCTTTGTATTATTATCAGGGGTGCACACAACTGGTGCGCAGGTGCGCATGCGCACCCAAAATAAAAAATGCGCACCACATCAGGCGACGCGAGGCGCTTTTGCGCACCAACAGCTGGGACAGGAATTTCCAAGCTTTTATTTTTTAGCAAAACTAAAAAATAAAAGTCTGGAGATCGAGGCTAGGAATTTACTTCCTGAAGCCACACTCACACAATCACTCCAAAGCACCCGTCGGTCCATGTACAGCCATTAGGCGCAGGGGTATGAGATATGACTCGCATCGCCTCGCTGCGTGCACGCAGCCAGCAGCGGCTGTTAGAGGCACTTGTCACCGATGATGAACGCACCGTAATGGTGCAAAATATGCCGTGAACGTCCCAATCTGGCGGATAAAATAAGCGCAGCAGCACAGGGCACCAACCTTGGGGGCTTTATCTAACAGCGTGAGAAAAAAAACGGCGAAAATCGGCGGAATTTAGAAGCAGAGCGTCCTTTTTTTTTTTGGCACCCCCCCCCCCCCCCCCCCCCCCCCCGTTGACAAAACTGTCCGGTGGGCACCGTGCTGAACCCCCCCCGTTGACAAAACTGTCCGGGCTGAATCGCCCCCCCCCCCCCGTTGACAAAACGGGACGGGCGCCATGCGCACCAAGTCACATGTCCAGGTGCTCTTCTGCGTACCAGACCTAAAAAGTTATGTGCACCCCTGATTATTATATTCTTTGGTCAATTAATTGTGTTACACACAATAACTAGAAAAAGTGCTCCTCGGAGCACAGGTCTCCGCCAGGTCAGTTACCTTATTCTGGCCTCCTGGTGGCGCTATAATAGGCCAATGTGAAAAGGGTGCCATTTATTCTTAGGTCTTTCACGGCAATCAGACACTGCATTCATGATTTGAGGCATTTTGTTCCGAAAATGTGTTTTGCTAAATTAGACCTGCTGGTGGCGCTATAACAGGCCAATGTGAAAAGGGTGGCATTTCTTCCTCGGCCTAGTGGGAATGTGCGTGTGAAATTTCACGGAAATCACAAGCTGCGTGCATAGTTTGAGGCTTTTTGTTCAAAACGGACCAATCCTGCAAACTTTGGAAGCCAACCATAGGCAATGAGGATGGAATATGGGAATTCGGACATATCCGTGTTGATCACATGACTATAGAGATACTGTGTACCGATTTGCATGACGTTTGGATGAAATCTGTAGGAGTAATGTAAAAAAATGTTTTTTTTGCACAAATCGGCCTCCTGGTGGCGCTATAACAGGCCCATGTGAAAAAATTGGGGCAGAGGTTCTGAATTGGCATCCAGGGAGTGTGTGCATGTGCACAGTTTCGGAGCGACCGGGCCAACGGTGCCGGAGATTAGCTGCTAACACACAGACAGGACGGACACACACACGGACGGACACACGGACGGACACACGGACGGACGGACGGAGGGTAAAACATACTCGGCCTGGCGGAGACAATTATGTAATGTAAGTGAAAGTGAAAGTGGTTTTGTCAGTCTGAGGGTTTTATAAATAGTGGAAAGAAGTGAATGTCCGCACACGATAGACTGCTCTCCCATATTTTATTGAGCCAACACAAGCAACGTTTGGCCCATGTAAGGGCTTCATCAGGCATGGGCGACACGTTGCTTTTGTTGATTAAATAAAATATGGGAGAGCAGTCTATCGTGTGTGGACATTCCCTTCTTTTCACTCAAGTGGACCAGCACCGTTTTCTGTGGGGATGTGCATATCTTATGCATATCTTATTATCTTTAATATATACATATATATATATATATATATATATAAATACTGAACCAAATAAAAGTATTAACATACATACCTTTTTTCATGTGGCTGCTCTGACAGACTGGCCACTCTCTGCTCTGTGGAAAATCAAAACAGAAGAGAAACAGTTAATTATAATAATTACAGGTTCGAGCACCGACATGAAGGTAGAGAGGTAATGTAGTGCTAATAATATCAATTAGTGTGAATAATATCAACAACTAGAACGGGACCATCTGCCAGGTTCTGTCATGTATTCACCGTATGAATGAATAACTTCAAACTGAAAGGTGATGATTATTACCAACATTAGTAAGCCATAAAGTCGGTATACAAGTGCATAGTCTGGCGTTGCCAGCCCTCCAATTTCACTCCACTCTGTGAGTGAAATTGAGAAACTCTCATTTGAAACAGTGGATAGAATGAGCGACCGATTTTCCGATGAGGTGCAAACCAAAATTAAACTAGAAAATGTGCTCCTCGGAGCACAGGTCTCCGCCAGTACTGTTCCTGATTAATCCTGTCTTACCTCACTTCAAAAGATATAAATGATCTTTTGAAGTGACACACATATTTATAGGGCTCTATTTCATCATGCGTCTCGCTAGCCAATCAAAGCACACCCTTTCAACATATTGTCACGTGTCACGTGAAGCTTGACCAATGTTAGCTTGGTGGACACACGGAAGGACGAGAACGAAACCATAGTCTCCTGGCGGAGTCAATCAAACAATTTATACGTATATACCGTATATCAGCAAAATTGGAAGAGAAATGTATTAAAACATTGCCTGACGTACATGTGCACTGCACACACACCGTCAACAGCTTTTGTTGGCGTAACGTTATTTGCTGCAGTCGCCATGTTTGCTTCACTGAGTAGCAGTTTAATGTGGACATTATTGACTATGGAACGGCTCCACCATACTGTCAGTGGCCCCACCCCCTTCTATCCACTTTAGCCGTTCTCCAGGCTTTCTTTCTGAGAAATCAAGCCTGGGAAGTGAGGTTAAAGGGTGACAGTGTGATGGCTCTGCATCCTGCCGTGACACCTGAGGAGTCCCTCAGGGCCTGTGCTTAATACCACACTGTCATCATATCTACTCACCATGGTTTTGCACAGAGTGCCGCACTATGAGCTTGTATATCTGCTATTTTTTTAATAGCCAAAGAAATCTAAAGTGACACAGATGCGTTCCCGGATTGAATGGGTTGACCCTGACGTATACTTTGTCAAACAATGATAACAATTAGATTACATCAGTTTAATCCTCACCTCCTGCATTATGATTAGGCTAGACAGCCAAGCCACGTACACAAGCACGTCACACATACACACACCAAAAATAGCCGATCTACATGTTCACAACGTGGTGTGGCAGTGGCTCAGGAGGTAGAGTGGCCACTTGGGAGTCGGAAGGTTCCCAGTTTGATCCCCAGCTCCTCTGAGGTAAGTGTCGAAGTGTCTTTGAGCAACACCCTGAACCCATAACTGCTCCTAAGGAGTAGTTACGGTTGCATGGTTTGGTTGCATGGTTTCCTCTGCCATCGGTGTGTGAAATGTGTGTGTGAACGGGTGAATGTGTGTGGGAATGGGTGAATGTGTGTGGGAATGGGTGACTGCGACGCACATTGCAAAGCATTGGATAAAGGCACTAGATAAATGCACCATTTACCATTTTAACAGCGTGTCACGTTGTGAGCTCGTATATTGGCTGTTTCCTCGTACGACAGAGTACAGATGAAGCATTAGAGCAGCCAGTAATATAGGTATAGCGTATTGTAAAGTACTTACTACCAGGGTGGAGCAGAGACAGAGATTTAGACAGAGAGAGGGCCTGAAGGAGAGACCGGCTGTGGCTGAGGCTGGGGAACACTCCATCTACAGTATAGAGCACAGTGGATAGATAGGAAAGAAAAGAAAGAAGAAAATAATAAAGGAAAGAAAAGACCCTTACGGGTCCATTTGGTTTCATTTTACGCTCTCAAGAGTTAAACATACATTATTGTTAAACATCTGCATTACTTAATTAAAGAATTGTTATTTTGATCAACGTGTGCCCGTTATCTCTCCTATGGTACTAACATCAATACAATTGTGGACAAAATCGCATCCAATGATAACAAAATATTCTGGTTCTGAGAGGCTAAATCTCATCAAACGGTGATTCCGTGGCTCAAATGCCGAATAAATAATGGACCCTTGATCTGAAAAGGGTTGAAAACCACTGGTGTAGAGGGAAAGGAAAAGGAGGGGGCCAAGTAAAGACCTCTGGGACCTCGGTCAGCAAAGTATAGGGTTGACGTGGTTAACCAGCTATTTTTGCAATCATTTACTTTAGATAGCGGGAAAAAATAATAAGCTCCCACATCGACATGATTTGTGAGGCCAACCCACTAATGAGAGACAGGCTAAAACAAACAACATTAGTTCTTCCACCCATTTACTAGTCATGTACTAAATTAAATTCCTTGTTATGTGGGACATTCCATGATCCCAGAGTCACTGACCGGGGCTGAGTTCAGGGGCCGGGGTGGCGGTGGCGTCATGGGCCATACGACGACGAGGCCGCAAACTGATTTTGGGAGAGGAGTAGGAGTAGGACCGAAGACGAAGCCCCGGGCCACACAAGTCCTAGTGAGAAATGGAACCATTATGCAAACCTGAGTTTTTTAACAACATGAATCCTAGAGCAATGGTTCTCAACCTTTACAGGCTGTGACACCCCCGAAATAATACTATTTGAACCGGGGGACACCCAATTAGGAACTTAACCCATTAAGACCTGGAACTGTGTCATTTTTATATTTGAGCTAAAAAGCTTTATTTTACACTTTGGCTATTCAAAAATAGCAGATATACAAGCTCATAGCGCGGCACCGAGTGCCGCGCTATGAGCTTGTAGATCTGCTATTTTTGAAAAATTGTGAAAATGTGTGCAAATCTTTGAATATATATATTTTTAAAGAGAATATTTTTAACTCAAATCTTTGCTTCTGGGGGTCTCTGGAACAAAATATTTTGATGGGGGTAAGCGGCCAAATACATATCATTTTGGGGGTCCTTGACATGAAAAAGATTGAGCACCACTGATATAGAAACAAACATTTTTCAGAAAACTGTTGAGATTTAGGAGACATGTAGACACGGCTTCAGTATAAAAATGAAGCTTAAAAATGGGTACTTTCTCCTGATTGGCTGAGATTTTGACACCTACCGGAAAATGAATTTTCTGTTTATTAAAGAGCTGGAGAGACGGGGAGACTCCTGTTACTGAACAAACACTCTATAACAATGATTACTATCACAATAAAGTGCTTTAACCTTTTAACAAAATACTTTTTGTTTTAACCCAAAAATATCACTTACCCTACCTTTAACTCGTTCTAGGCAATCAATGTGTTAAATAACAGTTCATTAATAATATGTACTACATAGGAAAATGATCAGAATGTATTATTGCCGTTATTAGGTTGCTTCTGTAGGCTAACTGTAAAGATGATAAAAAAAAGCATGCGAGTTGCCAAAGAAAAGCATCCTACTTTTGAAGGAATGAGGTCACACGCCGCGGAGGCTGAGAGAGTGCGTATGCAAGCTTCACGGCTGTCCCTTTCATCACCACTAGTGGGACTGTCTGGTGACAGGGGACAGAGAGGCAGCGGGGACACGGGGACACCCTCCTCCTCCTCATCATCGCTGTCCACTTCCACAGCGACCAGACTGGGACTGCATGCACAGGACAAGGGACAAGCACTTTCACCTGGTTGATCCATTTCACCTGCTTTCAATTCTAATTCTAATTCAATTGGTTTATTAAAGTGCTAATGGAGAGAATTGTGGGTAAGACTGTATATGAAGGTCGGGTCTATTTATAATGCATCATAACACACTTATAAGGCTTCATAACACTTGTTATGATTGTCTATAATCATGCATAACTTTTATGAAGTATTATAAGTGCTGGTCATAATGCATTATAAGCTCAGCAGAACAGCACATTAGAACTACCAGGTAACACTTTACTTAAAGGTGGTTATAAATGTGATTTATAATGCATTATAATGCCCTTCTATTAATTATAATATTGGTTACTGCTGGGATGTTTTGCTTTCAATTTGTTTCATTAAAAAAATAACGTTTATTCAATTCAATGGACCCGTCGCCAAGCCCCACCCACTCCACTCTGTGAGTGGTGGTGCGAGTTAGTCACACCCAGGCCTGGCAAACTCTGCTTCTCACCCATTGACTTGCATGTTAAATGACGGCTTTTCCCCTTAAAAATAATAATAATAATAATAATTTCAGCAGCAAGAGCTTCAAAATCTCTTCTAAATCTAGTCGACAAGGCCTGCAGTAGGCTATGCACTGGAAGAATGTGCATGACATTATTTCAATAAACTAAAAACACGGGAAATGTTAGAAGGAGTAATAGCCATGGATACACGACGGTCGTCTGTCTCGACCGACATGGATGAACTTCAATCTGGTGTTTGCACTTTCTCCATTTACGTCCCGTACCTCTACAGAAACGTTCATATTTCAAATATAAAGTGCTTATCCCATGGCCACGGATGTTACATTTATGTACGGGCTCTTAAAAGTATCAGTAAGGCAGCGCTGTGATTCTGAATGTTGTTACGATTACGGTGATTAGTATTATTGACACCACCTGGGCGAGTGAGTCGTGTAACTCTCCCGACGTTAAGCTGTGTATGTGTTCAACAACACAGCCATGCAGCCTTGCAGTTTAAGCACAGATTTCAGCTTGGGAACAGAACCATTCTTTGGGTACGTGGAATCTGTTGCTGGTTCATAGTCACCATTGCGTTATCGTGGTATTCCTATTCTTGTTATTATGTTGCAAATGATTGTGTGTGTGTGCGGGCGAAATAACATTGACAGCTATGGCAGGTGACGAAAGCTTGCCAGACCTATGCCAGGCTAACAACGGTTGCTAAGCTGGCATTGGACAATCGCTTTTGGGGTGGGGTTTAGCGAAGGGTCCATTCAATTCAGACGCACTTGCACTAAGAACACTGATATGAGTATTTCCCATTTGTTTGTTCTTTTTATTTATTTTTATAATACCTGAGGCCATCGTTTTCCAGGGGCGGGCTCTCTCTCTGATTAATCAGGTCAAGGTGGGGAGGGTGGGACATCCTCCTGTCATTCAACCTGTCCAGGGCTTGGACGGCAGGCGAGACACAGGGTGACTGATGGACGGAGGCGGGGGGAGGGGAGGGGCTTTGAGAGGGACCCGACAGGTAGTCACATGGCGGTGGCGGGGGAGGGGTCTCTGACAGGTAGTGATGACATGGTTGGGACGGGGGAGGGACCTCTGACAGGTAGTCACATGGCGGTGGCGGGGGAGGGGTCTCGGACAGGGAGTGACGACATGGTTGGGACGGGGGAGGGACCTCTGACAGGTAGTCAAATGGCGGTGGCGGGGGAGGGGTCTCTGACAGGTAGTCACATGGCGGTGGTGGGGGAGGGGTCTCTGACAGGAAGTGACATGGTTGTGGTGGGGGAGGGGTCTCTGGTGGGAAGTGACATGCTTGTGGTGGGGGAGGGGTCTCTGACAGGAAGTGACATGGTTGTGGTGGGGGAGGAGTCTCTGACAGGAAGTGACACGCTGGTGGGGGAGGGGTGTCGGTGATCAAAAGGAGACCCTCAGAGTCCACTCCGTCCGTCCCTGTGCTGTCCCCAGTCACCCCACTGAGACGGCACGTCACGTTCCAATCATCCACCTGTGGCACATGGATGCCATAAAAGGAAGAAGAAAAGACCACAATTAGAGAAAGAAACCCCACCATTTTGATCCCGAATTGAAAGCAAAATCATAAATTAAAACCATCCGTTCAAAATCATGAATAATAACGTATCATTACTATATTATGGAAGTGATATAATTGGTACACACAAAATAAACTATCATTTATCCATTTGTAAATCCCATACCCGTCGTACAGGTCAGTTTGTTTGCAATTGTACATGTGTTACATTTCGTCGCTTCATAAATGAATGCCCTACCTCATTATACAAGAGTGTCGCACAAAACTAGTGAAAATAGCAGATCTACAAACTCACAACGCGTCGGGTTGTGAGCTTGTAGATCTGCTATTTTCACTACTATAATTCTTTTTTCAAAATAATAATAAAAAAGGACCGGTTTTGTACATATGAGGTTTCCACCGACAGCAGGCATTTGTAACCCTCAGTATTGAACTGTGTGGGTAGGCCGCTACCTGCGTCAGCTGTGTTGTCGTGTCTGTAATGGCCTGATGGTCCATCTGGTGGTCCCTGCTGTCCATCAAGGACATCACATCTACAGCAGCAGAGTGTGGGGGTCGGCTCTGGACATCTCTGGGTAAGGCAGGACACCGGCTCTCTGTGAAACCACACAACGTCCCTTAATGATAATGATAATAAATGTATTTGTATAGCGCTTTTCCAATAGCAATAGCCCTGAGTTGCGAAAATTCTAGTTCACTCTCATTTTGTGGTTGAAGTGACAAACCTTCAGGCTGAAGCAAGCAGAATGAACCGGGACACTGCATGCTCACTCTGCTGTGACCTTTACAGGTTTGTTTACATAGAAAACTTCACCCATGCTTCATAACAGATCTATTTTCTTAACGTCCAACGTGCAACTGTTTCAGTGTGAGCAGGGCCATCTATTTTATAATAGTTCATAAATTCACTTCATGTCACATGCTTCCATTTTATCCAAGATTGTATACTACATAGTATGCATAATAGACATTATTTTATATGCGATATCAAAACAGGAGTGAGACAGTATGAATTAAAACCTATAAGAGAAATCACCAGAAGGTGACTGCATAGTATAAAAGGCGGCCGCCTTTAAAAGGGGCTGGTCAGTGAAGTTTTGTTTTTGGCTAAGCAGAGTACTTTCCAAAGTTGAGAATGTTTTTTTTTTTTTAAATGTACATATGACATGGACCACTACTTTTTATCAGCTGATCAGAGGCTCCCCTCGTAGGCTTGTCTGAAAATGCTTCCCATTTCACTATTTTCAGTTAAAAAAAAATATCTTATTTGCTAGATTCATCATGAAGTTGTATTTTATCACAGGCAGGCCTATTAACATAATATCGTCTGTCGGCTGGAAACCTCATATGTCCAAAACTGTTACTTTTCAGGATACAAATTCAAAAATAGGAGAAGTAGCAGTAGTATTATGTTATAAGTAGTATGATCAAGTAGGGAAATAATAGGTTTCTGCCCGACAGCAAATATCGGTAATTAAGAGTTGGACAATATCGGTATATCGGTTATCGGTAAAAAAGCCAATATCGGACAACCCTAGTTATGACCATTAATAAGCTAGGTCCAGCAGCGTGAGCTCCAGGTGACTCAACAGCAGCTGTGTGCCCGGTAGGAGAGCTGACAGGCTGGGAAGGGGAAACCCAGAGAAAGAAAATGTGTTTTCATTGGTATACCGATAAATAGGAATTTAAAGTACACTATACAACCTGGATCGCTATCGATTGGTTGATCATTAAAATAAACGTGCTCAGGCCCGGACCGCAGGCCTAGCGGTCTGGGCACCTAGGCTCTAATGTAGCCTGCCTGACAGTGCATCGCGGGTTCAAGTCCCGTTCCCGACCATCTTTACTGCATGTCTCTACCCATCTCTCTCTCCCTGTTTTCCTGTCCATCTCCACTTTCCACTATAAATAAAGGCAGAAATTATTTTTTTAAATAATAAAAAAAATAAACAAGCTCTGAAAATGCGCGTGGCCCACTGGGCTGCAAACACTTTCGAGATTTTCAAGTGGGCCGCTGATGTACGGTATACATTTTAGGCGAGAATATGCCATGCAAGTTGCTCAATCTTAGTTTCACATCTACACCTAGTTAGTTCAAATCTTTGTCATCCATATCCAGCATAGAGTTATTTTCCACAGAGTCTACCAGTTTCTGAGAGAGCGCTCTGGGCAGGAGGAGCCTTTCCTTCATAAAAAGGCTGACAGTGTGAACATAAACTAAGGATGCATAATGGAAGGCCTCGGTGACATGTTGTCATAATATTGTTTGATGTCTGGACGGGTTGTACCCAGAGCTAATGTAGGGGAAATCCTGCACAGCACCGCGCCGTTTCCTCTTTGATGTGCTGCTCTCTAGCAGGGAGGCCCAGCACTGTCAAATCCATGCCGTCTGCGAGGAAACCTTGTATGTCCAAAAACGGTTACTTTTCAGGAAATGGAAAGAAATACAACACGTGGCCTGGACTGCTGGCACCTAGGATCCAAGACACCTAGGATCCAAGACACCTAGCTAGAACCCAAAGTAGCCTGACAGCGCAACGCGGGTTCGAGTCCCGATCCCGACGGCCTTTGCTGCAAGTCTCTCCCCCTTTCCTGTCAGACTATTATCCTACCAATAAAGGCATTAAAGGCATAAAAATACAAAATAAAACTGCCACATCCGGTGGACGGCAGGTGCAGGACCAACAGTGGATTAATATAGAAATAATAAAAGTAGATTAACGTTAATCTACAAATAAAGCCTTGACTGGGAGCTTCATATAAATTACAGTGTGCAGACCTTTATTATTTCTATATTAAAGCCACAAAAACAAATCTTTAAAAATACAACATGTGTTCCAGTTATTATTTATCTCGTGTTAAAGCGGCACTGTGTAATGTATGTTTTATGAATACATTTTAATTTTGTCCATGTTCGTACAATATAACTTTTATAACAATTGGGGTGGTTGTCTCCCTGCTCTTCTGTTGAGACATTTACGTCGCGTCAAAGGTCACGTCTCACCTATAGACACCAGTGTTCATTTTGTCGACTAAGACTAAAAGACTAAAAGACTAAAAGACTAAAAGACTAAAAGACTAAGGTTTTTGATATTTAGTCGACTAGACTAGACTAAGACTAAACCATTTTCAGACGACTAAAATAGGACTAAAACTAAATGGTGTGTTATTCAAAAGACTAAGACTAAGACTAAATCAAAATTTGCTGTCAAAATTAACACTGATAGACACAGATCCGACACAAATATTGACCTTATGGTCAAGATTCAATTCATCCCCTGTGCAAGTAGGAAGGCTCTATTAAAAGCTCTATTCAAAATGTCAGCACTTGCACAGGAAACCAGGTTCAAATCTGGGGTAGAAGAGGAAAGTTGCATAGTGCAGCTTTAAATACAAGCTCATTTCAATTCAATATTCAATATCTATAAAACCCACAGACAGACTTAAAATCGCTTTAACTTTCACTTAAATCTTGTTTTCAGAAAAATAGCGGATGTACGTAGATCCGCATTCTTTTTCTGCTTTTGTGTGACACTGTAATATGACGAAATAGGACATTAGTGTACGGGGGGGGGGCATAAAAAGTTGAAATATGGAGATACATGGTTTCTGCCCGAAAGCAACGAAATATGGCCAAGGCTGAGTGGCTAAAGAGGCCCGTCTTGGCATCACAAGGTCAACCGGGTTCGACCCTCGGCACGCCTCCAGGCTACGTGTCAGTGTCCCTGAGGAAGAAAAAAACACAACTTTCTAATCCCCTTGTATACGACTGTAACCAAACAGATGCTCCCGGTTGCATTTGTTAATGTGGTTAGCAGCACCCGTATTGAAAGATACACCATTTCAGTTAGCACACTGGTTCTCCACCGGTGGTCCGGGGGACCTTGAGGGGGTTCCAGGTGGTCCCCAGCTAAATGATGGAGAGTTGGTAACCAAATGGACCCTTATTGATCTTTAACTCTTGATACGTTTTCTTGATAATTGAACTCTTGAGAACGTAAAATTAAACCATTTTATGCTTTCAAGAGTTGAATTATTGTTAAACATCTGCATTACCTAATTAAATAATTGTTATTTTGATCAAGTTTATCTCTCCTATGGTACCAACATCAATACAGCATGGATTTGTGGACAAAATCGTATCCAACGATAACAAAATATTCTAAGTTTTGGGTCTGAGAGTCTAAATCTCATCAAATGGTGGTTCCATGGCTCCAAATGCCGAATAAATAATGGCCCTCGATATGAAAAGGGTTGAAAACCACTGAGTTAGCAGACTGAAGGCAGTGGGAGACTTTCACTGTCACACAACCGTAGAATGATTCTGTTGTTGAAGCGGCCATAGTTCCAATAACACCAGACGATGCTGAGTTATGTCAGTGAAACCAGACAACAATCTGCCATCACCGGTCCAACACAGTCTGGAGAAACAACGGTGAATCACACAGCTGCTACATTGGAACGTTGCAGGAGAAGATTAAAATCTCCAAAAAGCTGACGAACTTCAACACAGCTGCGTTCAATATTCAATCATTTATTGGCAAAACCAACGTACAGTTGATTTGGAATTTGTGACCTTGTAAGATAAGCTATTTACACTATTAATTTCAATACGTTTTGAAGTATAAAATTGAATATGGCCTATTTTTGCAATTTATTTTGATTATTGGTACCGACCGGCATCAGTCATTTCTTTGTATATTGAAGTTAATTTTCATAACAACAGCCAGATGGCAAAAACAAAATTAAACTATTTGTGTGACTTAATCTTCAAGTAAAATGTCATGATGGTGACAGCCCTGGTTGTATTACGGTGTGTAAATCAGGTAATGTAAGGCACCGTTTCCCAAACAGTGGGTCGGGACCCATGCTTGGGTCGTGGACCCATTTGTATGGGTCACGAGTACATAAATATATATATATTGTTTTTTTTCGTTTGTACTACGATTATTTTTTTCTAAATTATCATTTCAAAAGATTTTCTAGATCTAACATTTTCAGAAATTAAAAACAAAAATCTAAAAATGTTCAAGAGAATTTTATGTATAAAAAAAGAAGAGAAAAAAAATATGAGCCAAAAAAATAGAAGCAGTGAAAATAGCCGATCTACATGCACAACGCGTCGCATCGCGGGGAGATGCGACACATTTCTCTTTTTGGGTCTCCAGCTAAAAAATAAATTGGTAACCAGTCTAACCACTGATGTAAGGCGAGCATTGTGCCCACTGTCCCACCACACAGTGTGTGTGGGGGAAGGGGACAGAGGGGACACCAGCCTGTCCCCATTCCTGTCTTTGTGCCAGCGACGCACATTCCTGGACCTCAGAGACCCCCGTGCCCCCCCATTCACCCAAAACTGTGCCCCTACAAAGACTCAGGAAGGAACTAGAAAGATACATTGAAACTGCAGATAACCCGGGGACCCCCAGGGGGTTCCAGGGGGGTCCCCCGACATTTTTTGTTAATAGAGCATCAAGATCACTTTGACCAATTTAACCCCTATAGGCCTATGCATCGGCTATTTGAAAATAGCCGATCTACAAGCTAACAGCTTGAGCTTGTATTGCATTGTAGATCATCAAGATGTTTTTTTTTTAAACTGGAAAATACCTGAAACACAAATCTTGTATGGGGGTGCACGACACGAAATATTTTCAGATGCGAGGCTGTGGCCTAATACATGAGAACCACTGCTGTACATGTATCCCTTTCTGAGAAGGCCTTACTAATGTCCTTTCTTCTCCTCTCTTTTGTCCTGAATTTATTGACAGGTTACCTCTATATACTGTGGATATGAGCTGTAAAAACAAGGATTCTGTTTTCAATACTTTTACGTTTACAAACTTTGTTTTTTCCTCAGACAATTCAATAATTTCACTTCTAAATTTGCAGATCTGCAAGCTCACAACGCATCACATCGCAGCCGATGTAACGCATCACATCGCAGCCGATGTATATAGGTTTAAAGTGGTGAAACCGAATTTGATGCTATACAATTTAGCTGGGGTGTCGGGGACCCCCAGGAACCCTGGACCCCATTTTGAGAACCACTGCAGTAGATCGATCAGTACCTGGTAAGAAAGACTTGAGCTCCTCACACACATCATCATCATCGTCATCATCTTCATCCAGGGACAGGACTAGATGCTCTTCAAACACCTACAGTATAGATCGTATAGAACAGGAGCAGTGTGAGAGTCAATCTACATTATTGTTAGTGGTGGTAAAAGTACTTTTGGAGTTACATCATGGCAAGGTAACACAACCCAAACCTCTACCAAAGTGGTCTTGCCCTTTAAGACTATTGTTAGAAACCAATGGTTAAAACTGTTTAATACATAGAACGTTCAATGAGAGTTCAGACCATCCGGTTTAACCGTACAATAATCACGAGAATAGCTACATGCGCCTCTAAGCATCTGGTTTCTGGGAAATATGGGCCTGTTGGATAGGCTGAGATCTTGGTAAAATGCTAGGAACAATGATATATTCTTATTAGTCAACCATGGTTTGGTGGGAATATGTGCCTTAATGACTGAGGGGCAAGGCCAAAGGGTTATTATAGCCAAGATTGCAATGGAGCCAGATTGCCATGACCCGAGAACATACTGTAATCCCAACTCGGTGAGAAGCCAGGCTTGATGGAAGATGGCTTATTCTGGGATACTACGATGAAATAAGCATGTAAGGCTCACCAGACGGCTCTCTCGAAGATTCTAGAAATTTGCGACACCACAAAAATAAATAAGTAAATGTTTGGGTTTTGGGTGTGTGGGGTAGCTTTTTCCAACTTGCTCTGTACCTTTGAGTATCTTGCGTTACTTCAATAAAGATAAATCTATTGATACTGCTAGACCAGGGGTCTTCAACGTTTTTTCAGGCCAAGGACCCCCCCAACTGAGAGAGAGAGATGAAGCAGACCCCTACTACATATTGCAGATTAAACTTTTTCAGAGATTTCATATCGTTTCATTGTTTTTCACTTGATCCGTCACCACTTTGTCGAAAATAGCCGATCTACAAGTTCACAACGCCTCGCACTGTGGATCTGCTATTTTTTGGCTACAGTTCTCCTCAGAATAGGGATGCTAGGGTTCAAGTGATTAATGTAAAACACAATGATCCTATCACACAAAGATGTGGGTTTCCCCCTGTAGTAACTCTGAGTGAGGACCCCGACCCCCTATTGAGGACCCCTGTGCTAGACTGTTTGTGTGTCTGAGTGTCTGTTTTCAGGTTCCCGGTGAATGTTCTGGCCCCCGGAACCTCCAATAACCATCTGTGTTCAGCAACGACCATCATCCATACAAACAGGTGTCACACATGGCTCCATGTTCAGAATGAAGCAGATCATTACAACACAGCATGTGTAAAGAACACTCACGTTGTCCAGCAGGCCACGCTCTTCCTCACACAGTTTCTTGCTGAGATCTAATAGAAATAAAGGAAACATAGATTCAATTAACGTATTAATTCCTTAATCTTGGCATCCCTATTTTTGGCATCATAGGCGAAAATGTTTCAAAAGAAAATAAATATAAATTCAAAAATAGCTGATCTACAAGCCGATCTACAACTGCTGTTTAATCGTACAGCCAAGTATAAGCTCACAGTGTGTGCGCTTGTAGATCGGCTATTTTCAAACAGCCAACGTAAAAAAATGAAGGCTAAAGTCCTTAAACTGTTCTTCACTTTGCTGGGGACCCCCTGGAACCCCTTCAAGGACCTCTTTGAGAACCACCTGCCACAGAGCAGTACGTTGACGTAGAGTTCAGTGAGAGATTGTACATAACATACCATAACGCAGTGGTTCTCAACATTTTTCATAACCAGAACCCACAAATGAATACGCATTTAGCCAGTTAAAACCGGGAAAGAAACCGTGTCATTTTAGATTTTAGCGGGTGGCTAGTCAAAAATAGCAGATATACAAGCTCACATCTGCTATTTTTGAATACTTTGGAAAAATGAAAAAATGTTGAATCATCTTGACACAAATCTTCTCTTCTGTGGGTCCGTGGCACAAAACATTTTCAGATGAGGGTCCGCGGCCAAATATACTATATAAATGTGGGGGTCCTCCTTGACACGAAAACGTTTTGAGGACTACTGATTTAGATTAGTAGAATCGGCCTCAGGTCTTAATGGGTTAAAGTGATCAAAGCGACATAATGATTAGTTGGATGAGGTAAGGGCCAGTACAGAGGTGCACCTGCACTGCATGCAGGGACGCAGCATGCCTTCCTGATCGCTGCGGTCAATGACAGGCCTGCCGTCTCTGTGGTTACCATAGGCAGCCATTAGGGGTCAAAGACGATACATGTGTGTGGTGTGCGTGTGTGTAGGTGCGCATGGATTAAAGCTAGTTTAAATCTCAAGACTGAAAATGTCCTAATGTGCGATTTGTCAAACCGTGTTAAAGGATCCCCCACACACACACTAGCGCCGATTCCTAAACAATGAATACAATATGTAAAATTAGGCTGCTTTAGTAATATTGTTCCTGCCTTTCTACATACTGCCAACCATGTGAAGAAATCACAGATTCAGGCTTTAACCTTTGCTTTTATATGAAATACCCGAGACGATTAAGATATTATGGACGATGCTTCCGAACATATTGCTAGTTTGAACACTTCAAATGCTCTAATCTTAAAATAACCGAAAATAGCCTTTCTACAAGCTCTCTGAGAGCTTGTAGATCGGCTATTTTTGCTGCGCTACATGCTTCCATAGAAGACATGCTGGCTTCCATGGAATCCAAGTGACTGAAATCAGTCTTGGCGACTGAGAACTTTAATCCATGGGTGCGTGTAGGCTGTATGCATGTGCATTTACAAAAGCGCCGACACAGAAATATTGAAATGGGACTCCAAATTAGATTAGTTACATTTCGCTGAATTCTGGGGTCTTAAGGAGAAAAAAATGTGTTAAGTATTTGCTAATCCAATCCAATCCAATCCTCTTCTTATCTTCCCTCTCTGATGAAGGAGTGCATCCATAGGCTCTTGTTTGGTTTTTGTTTTTTTTCCCCCACACTTTTGCTCAGCAGTCAGCGGGGTTTCATTCACTTCCTGTTGTGTCAAGAGTGTTTGGTTCAGGTGGTTTGGAGTGTCCGTGGTTTCGGCTTTCAGTAATGATTTTCTTGACCAGTGAGTGGATCATTAGCCAAGGCCAGGGTTTTCCCCTCATCTTCCAATTGAACATCTTATTCAGCATAGAAGAGGACACAGATAATAAACAGTTTTGTAAACAGATAATATGCAGTACATACGCTTCTTTTTTTTTACCCCATACGTACAGACGAACATAGCAAAGGGTTTGTACTTTTTGTTCTTTTTTATTACGATGGGTAACCCAAAACCTTCCATAACCTGAAACCATGAGTTTCTATGATGGGTCTTTGTTCATGTGTCCAATCATCTTTATTGTCACATCACAGGTTTACAGAAGTAAAAAAAAGTGGGTGAAATTATTTTTTGTGCATAGTTCCCATCGTATCGTTATTTCGAATAGCGTTATTTTCGAAAACAAAAAAACGAATTATCTACATATTTACACATGGTACCTGAGATTCAAAGTATATGTTCTAAGTTCCCAGGATTCAGGGTTAGCACCACCTCCTGAGCAGGGCCCAGATCAGGTTCTGAGAACCTCATCTGAAACCCAGTCGTAGCATATGGAAACCACCCCAGAATGTTATTATACATTTTCTATCAATTACACACCCCGTGAAACCTTGCATTGTTTTGTTTTTGTCGCATTCGAGCCAATCATTTGATCGGTCAGTAGATGACTCTTTGAGTTTCCGCCGGTCATCAAATTATTGGCTTAGGAATGCGACAAAAACAAAAAAAATCTCCATGAATTCAAGGCTCCATGGGCTGTGTAATTGATAGAAAATACGATTTTTTTTTTGGGTGAACTACTCCTTTAACCTGGGACCTCCGGGAGCTCCTATAGACGAATCCACAGACGCGCTGCCTGTAGGCAGCCATAGCTGCGGTGTCAACGCTCCTACACCGCGACACAGCAGCAATGGCCGCCTACAGGCAGCTACAGGCAGCGCGTCTGTGGATTCGTCTATAGGCTCACTAGCCACTCAGCTAAGGCCGCCCAAGAAGCTTAGTTCTTGTGGCTGAGAGGTCATTTTCTTTCCCACAGTCAGTGGTGCAAAGTAACTAAGTACATTTACTCAAGTACAATTTTGATGTATTTTTACTTGAGTATTTCCAACTTTCAAGACTTTTACTTCTACTCCACTACAACTCAGAGGCACATATTATACCTTTACTCCACTACAATTATTAGAAAACTTTAGTTACTAGTTACTTTGTAGATTTTAATTATTATTACAAAACATACATTAACCACTTCAGCCCTATATACATTTCGGCCATTTGAAAATAGCCGATCTACAAGCTCACAATGCGACCTGTAGATCTGCTATTTTCAAAAAATATTTGTATGCATTTGAAAACTTGAAATGGGACATTCTGCATAACGAGTACTTTCTACTTTTGGTACTTTAAGTACATTTTGATACCAATACTAACACAGTATTTCTACATTGCAGTATTGATACTTTTACTTGAGTAAAAAATGCGAGTCCTTTTTCCACCACTGCCCACAGTGCCTGTAGATGACAACAGGTTCTCAGGGCGGTGTACCGTGTTGCCAGATTCTTTGAGAGAAACAAGCAACCAGGTCTAGGAAAACCAGCCCAAAAGAAGCGACTATGGGCCACATGAGTACTTTAACATGTACATCAGCTATTTGAAAATAGCCGATCTACAAGCTCACAACGCGTCGCATCGCGACGCGTTGTGAGCTTGTAGATCGGCTATTTTCAAATAAAATCTTGCGAGGAAATTATAATAAGCAGACCTGGCAACCCTGGCGGTGTACCGCCCACATGCCACACTGACTGGTGTACCTTGCTTCATGACATGTGCTTTGACCTTTCACCCTCGACCTGTCCGGTTTGGTTTACACCTGAAAGGACTTTCCTCTCCTCCTGAATAGCTCAGTGATCTTGATGGCACTCAGGTTACCGGGACATGCCGACGCTCCGCAACAGCGCTAACAGTGATAAAGAGGGAGTGTTCTCTGTGTGTCTCATATAGCAGTGGTTCTCAAACTTTTTCATGTCAAGGACCCCCAAATTGACACTAATTAGCCCGCGGACCCCTATTTCAAAAGATAAGCCAGGGACCCCCATAAGAGAAGATTTTTTTAGGGCTCTAGCAGTGATTCTCAATCATTGTAATTTAAGGACCCCCAGTTTGGCATGCATTAGGGCTACGGACCCCCATTTAATGGCATTTCTATCTCTTGGACCCCAATTTATATTGTAAAATCTATGTCAATTTAACTCTGAGAGTGTACAAATGGAACCAAATGGACCCTAACGGGTCCATTTGGTTCCATTTGTACACTCTCAGAGTTACAGACCTATAAGGGCCCATTTGGTTCCTGTCCATCATTTAGCTGGGGACCCCCTGGAACCCCCTGAAGTACCCCTGGGGGTCCCCGGACCCCACTTTGAGAACCAATGTCATATAGTACTGTATGTATAGTACAGATGAGGGAGAAATGTATGTGAAAAAAACAACATTGTCTTGTAATTGTGTTGGGTCAACACAAATTGTTGAAGTATATCGATAATATTTGGAAACTGTTCATTTAAAAAAAAAACACATGAATCTTCTCTTCTGGGGGGTCCCTGGCACGAATCATTTTCAGATGGGGGGGGGGGGGTCCACGGCCAAATATATATCAATTTGGGGGTGCTTGGCACGAAAACATTTGAGAACCAGTGCACTAGACCCCCTCACTGTCTGTGTGAGGCTTCCAGGTCTCAAAAGTGCATGTGTCTTTGTGATTAGGGTTAATGCCCTGCAACTCTACTCTAACAGCCCTCTCTATAGCAGTTGTTGACAGTCTGTTCTTAACAGACAGTCTGATCACATCCTGCAGTGACATTCTCACAGTCACCTGGGAAAAGAGTTGCTCTTCTGTTTTTCTTCACACTAACACACGACGAGCATCACCACCGTCATCAGATGTTTGCTTTCAACCACAACGTCCAAATCTATTTATCTGATGTTTTTTTCCCATAGAAGAAGTCACTTCAGTCACTGTTCCTACTGAAACACCAGTCAGTTGAGCAGCGACTGAAACTCCTGTCATTCGTTCCCCAATAACAAACCCTCATGCACAGTCACTTAGAGCATTGGTTCTCAAACCCCCTCAAGTACCCCAGGGGTACTTGAGGGGGTTCCAGGGGGTCCCCAGCTAAATGATGGGTAGGAACCAAATGGACCCTTATGGGTCTGTAACTCTGAGAGTGTACAAATGGAACCAAATGGACCCTAACGGGTCCATTTGGTACCATTTGTACACTCTCAGAGTTAAATTAACAATGATTTTACAATATGAATTGGGGTCCTAGAGATAGAAATGCCATTAAATGGGGGTCCGTAGCCTAATGCATGTCAAACCGGGGGGGTCCTTGAAATTAAAATGGCACAGAGCCGTAAAAATCTTCTCTTATGGGGGTCCCTGGCTTATCTTTTCAAATGGGGGTCCGTGGGCTATTAAGTGTCAATTTGGGGGTCCTTGACATGAACAAGTTTGAGAACCACTGACTTAGAGCTTTACTCTCGTAACAGCTTGATCCAAAGTCAAGGTCAACTGAGCCTGCTCAGTGTCTCTGGGAGAGAAAGCATCATGACTATAACTTCTCCCATCATGACGGACAGAATACACAAGCTAAGTTCCAATAAATGTGGATGCCATTCCTGGCGTTGCTTGACAATAGTTGAGTATGTGATCTGGATAATTATCTGGCTGCTGTGGTGCAACCGTGCATCTTTCACTAATACTCTTAATTATTAATTATCCCTGCTTAGTGCTTTCTGATGATCATCGATCCCACCCATGTGTCCTTTGTTCCTTTTTGTTTTTCTTTCTGTATGTATTGTTAAGCTTATTTTTCTGTCATTTGGTGTATTGCATTGTTGTGTACTCTTTGACACAAATCTATATAAAGTATAAAAAAAAGAAAAGACTATAACTTCTGTTCTCTCTTTTTTTTTAAACTACTGGACAGTATAGCTTTCTAATATACATTTATTAAACAGTTTGGAGGCAATCGATGGACACTGGACCATTTGATCAGACAAATCAGCTTACCTGCATCATTAGTGTGGGTGTGGTGGTGGTCACTGTCTTCCATCTGAGTAGGACCTCTGAGTGCTGCGATCTGAAATAAACCATTGCTATTTTGTTATGATGCTTCTATTGTAGACACAATGTTACAGTGGCAATTATGTTATTATTATAATTGCCACTGACCTATGTGTCCTTCATAGCCTATTTCGTCCTCTGACTTACAAGAAACAGTGTTGTTTTTGTGCCGTTATATCCTCCAGAGCAGTGGTTCTCAAAGTGGGGTCCGGGGACCCCCAGGGGTCCTTGAGGGAGTTCCAGGGGGTCCCCAGCTAAATGATGGGATAGTTAGGAACCAAATGGACCCTTATGGGTCTGTAACTCTGAGAGTGTACAAATGGAACCAAATGGACCCTTATGGGTCTGTAACTCTGAGAGTGTACAAATGGAACCAAATGGACCCTAACGGGTCCATTTGGTTCCATTTGTACACTCTCAGAGTTAAATAAACATAGATTTTACAATATAAATTGGGGTCCCAGAGATGGAAATGCCATTAAATGAGGGTCCATAGCCCTAATGCATGTCAAACTGGGGGTCCTTGAAATTAAAATGGTTGAGAAATACTGGAGCTGTAAAAATCTTCTCTTATGGGTGTCTCTGGCATATCTTTTCAAATGGGGGTCCGCAGGCTAATAAGTGTCAATTTGGGGGTCCTTGACATGAAAAAGTTTGAGAACCACTGCTCCAGAGCTATCACAATGTCCACAGCCCTGTGAGGTGTGCAGGTGTATTAGGTCAAGAGCAAACTGTTTGCAGACCAAAAAAGAAAAGGCAAACACTGTTCACATCATGGCTTGATACTGATTATAACAGCACAGTGCAAATTACTCCTTTATTTACCCACGTTCTACCTGGTGTCCCTATTTTGGGCGTACAGTATATTGGGCTTAAGTCAGTGGTTCTCAAAGTGGGGTCCGGGAACCCCCAGGGGTCCTTGCGGGGTTTCAGTAAAACGTGTTAATACAGCATCACAATTATCCATTTATAAGTTGGCAGTGTGAAGTGAGCGGTGATATTTATGAGTTATTAATTTCGTCATGCATCTCGGTAGCCAATCACAGCATGTCCTGCGAAGTGACGTGCTTACATTTTTTACATTATTATTAATTTCATCATGCGCCTCGCTAGCCAATCACAGCGCGTCTGCGAAGTTTGAAGTTAATTTCATCATGTGTCTCGCTAGCCTATTACAGCACGTCCTACATTGATTTATAGGAGCGGTTGCACCGCTCCTATAAATCAATCAATTTGGGGGGTCCTTGGCACAAAAAAGTACCTACTTAAGTGGTTACTCATGTCTGTCCAATATGCAGCTAATAGCAGGGCCGTGAATAAACAGGTTATGAGGTGCACTATGTTGCATTTTCTCACCTGTTTGAGGACGTTGTTGTCTTTTAGCCGGTCTCTCAGCACCATGACACTATCCTCAGGCCTGGACTCCGGATCAGAAGGCAGGGTGAGGCTTAGGGAGTCGGTACCGGGCCAGAACCTCAGTGTGCTGCTGGAGCTGTCTGACAGCACGCAGCGCACGTCCACACTACGCCTGTCTGCTTGCTCAGCGGGGCTAATAGGAGAACGTATGGTTTAAAGCAAAATAAAATCTCATGACTGAAAACTTTTGTGATTTGTGAGAAATTAACAATATTTCCTAAACAATAAGCACAGTATAAACTAGAAAATGTGCTCCTCGGAGCACAGGTCTCCGCCAGTACTGTTCCTGATTAATCCTGTCTTACCTATTTATATCACATGTTGTCACCTGTCACTTGACCAATGTTAGCTTGGCTGATGGAAGCTCACTTCAAAAAATATAAGTGAGTGAATATTTTGAAGTGACACACCTATTTATAGGTTTCTATTTCGTCATGCGTCTCGCTAGCCAATCAAAGCACACCCTTTCAACATATTGTCACGTGTCACGTGAAGCTTGACCAATGTTAGCTTGGCGGACACACGGAAGGACGGAGACGAAAACATACTCTCCACCTCTGGCGGAGACAATTACTTTACTTAGGGTTAGGGTTAGGTCCCCAGCTTTTAATTTCCCATAAGAAAAAATATATATAATTATACTATATTTACATTTAGAACTCTAAAAGAAAGACAATATGACAATTTGAACCCGGATGATGATGTACAGTAGGTTAATTATTAACTTTTATCATTATGACATAAAAAAAAAGGACGTACATTCCAAGCACTGGGAACAGGTCATGTTGTCCCATCCTCTGAGCCAGCTGGAGGGGCGTGTCTCCCTCCTCATTGGGCAAGGTCAATAACCTTTGACCCCCTGGTTGGTGAATTAGAAAGCGGGACAGATGGAGCAGACGCAGACGCACTGCGAGGTGGAGGACGGTTTCTCTGGGCTGGAACCATGAAACTATGCACAAGACAGACAGAGAGAGAAGGAGACATGCGATGTAAAAACAATAATGCAAAGTATAGCACTGAAGCCAGATTTAGGCCCTGTTCTACGACGGTGTGGTGCGTCCAAAAGAGCTCGTAGAGAGCTTATAGATCCGGCTATTAATAATATTAATGTTTATTGTCCCCAAGGGGAAAATTGTCTTCACGAGGTCTGTTCGTTAAGACAACAAAAACAACATAATAACATAACAACAAAAACAACATATCACAAAGACAAAGACATGAGGTCCCCACTGTACACAGAAAACCCTCCTATGGACGGGGCAGTTGGTTTAATGCCGCGATCAATTCTCGCCACATGACACCGTCGTACGAGAGAGTACAAAGTTCTTCATGTTTGCATCATGGAAATTCACAGCTGACGCCAGTGGTGGAAAGTAACTAAGTATATTCACTCAAGTACTGTACTTAATTTTAAGTATACGCTTTTCCTTTACTGGAGTATTTCCAATTTTCAATACTTTTGTAGGTTTTATACTTTTTGAATTATTTAACAAAAAATGTATTGATGGAAGTCAATGGGATAGTGATCGGGCTGAAACCTTGCCCACATTTGGAGTCATATGTCATTGACACGTCATAGCCGGCTGACGTCATACAGTATATGATTGATGTCGCAGTTTTATCACATGAACTCTGAGAGGAACTCAGAGAAGTGCGAAGTACCGTTTAGCCTGTGAAACAACAAAGTTGGCGGCATCATGGCGGAAAGCAGGGAGAGAGCACTTCAGGACTACAGGAAGAAACTGCTTGAACATAAAGAAGTCGACGGACGGTTAAAGGAACTGCGCGAGCAGCTCAGAGAGCAAACCAAGCAGTACGACCAGTCGGAGAATCACCTGAAAGCTCTGCAAAGCGTAGGGCAGATTGTCGGAGAGGTGCTCAAACAGCTGACTGAGGAGAAGTTCATCGTCAAGGCTACAAATGGACCGCGGTACGTGGTCGGATGTCGCGTTCAGCTGGATAAGTTACAGCTCAAGCCGGGCACCAGAGTGGCTCTGGACATGACCACCCTCACCATCATGAGGTACCTGCCCAGAGAGGTGGACCCCCTGGTCTACAACATGTCCCACGAGGACCCCGGCAGCGTGGCGTACTCGCAGATCGGAGGCTTGTCCGAGCAGATCCGCGAGCTGAGAGAGGTGATCGAGCTTCCCCTGACCAACCCCGAGCTCTTCCAGAGAGTTGGAATCGTCCCCCCGAAGGGCGTCCTGCTCTACGGCCCTCCGGGCACCGGGAAGACTCTCCTCGCCAGAGCCGTGGCCAGTCAGCTGGACTGCAATTTCCTCAAGGTGGTGTCCAGCTCCATCGTGGACAAGTACATTGGCGAGAGCGCGCGGCTGATCAGGGAGATGTTCAACTACGCCCGGGACCACCAGCCCTGCATCATCTTCATGGACGAGATCGACGCCATCGGCGGCCGGCGGTTCTCGGAGGGGACGTCGGCGGACAGGGAGATCCAGAGGACCCTGATGGAGCTGCTGAACCAGATGGACGGCTTCGACACCCTGCACAGGGTCAAGATGATCATGGCCACCAACAGGCCCGACACGCTGGATCCGGCCCTGCTGCGTCCCGGCAGGCTGGACCGCAAGATCCACATCGCGCTGCCCAACGAGCAGGCCTGCCTGGACATCCTGATGATCCACTCGGGTCCGATCACCAAGCGCGGCGACATCGATTACGAAGCCATCGTGAAGCTGTCGGACGGATTCAACGGCGCCGACCTGAGGAACGTGTGCACGGAGGCGGGGCTGTTCGCCATCCGCTCGGACCGCGAGTACGTCACTCAGGAGGACTTTATGAAAGCTGTGCGCAAGGTGGCGGATTCCAAGAAACTGGAATCCACGTTGGACTACAAGCCTTTGTGAACGCTTCTGTGTGTCCATTCCATTTGACCTAACCACATGAACCCCCACGTCCCTATTTCTGGACGAACGTTCAGTAAAAAAAAATCACACCCTGTGTGAAGAGAGTGGTGCCTTTGATGAGCCCCGTATTGATGTTGTCATCAATGTTTGTTTATTGGACATACAGACATACATACGGACATACAGACATACATACGGACACACAGACAAAGTCAGATATAGGAGTGGTTGGCACCACTCAAAAATAGAATGCCCCAAAAAATTCAATAGAATGCCTGCATTCCACATAAAAATTGCATTGCGTTACTGCCACGTGCCACATCTGTGTGGATGTACTCGTATCACAAACATACGAGCTTGAAAACATTTATTCTTGGGCACACAATACGTAGATTGGGGTGCCAGAGATAAACATTTAAAAAAGAAATTGTATCAAATGGAGGTTCATGGCGTAGCATATCAAACTGGGTGGGGGTCATTCATAAAGGTTGAGAATCAGTGGTGTAGCAGTTGACGGGAGAGGCAGGCAGTGTGGGAATGAAGTTGATAGAGACTGGCTGGCACTGAGCAAACAACTCTGAGGGCTGGAAGACTGAGCTAATCTGACTGCAGAGGAACAATGTGGTAATTACAGGTTGGTTGGAACACGGCAGCCTCTGACTGACTGACTGACTGGCTGGCTGGCTAGCTGAATGGCTGGCTGACTGGCTGACTGACTGACTGAACACATTATGTGATGAAAGAGCTGAGCTGGGTAGTCAGCTACATATCGTTGCCGTGGGGTAGAAACCCAAAACTGTGACTTTTCAGGAAATGAAGAAAAAGAAAATAACCTGTGTTCCTATGGATCCTAGTATGTAGGTAGTAATTATTTAGTCACAAACTCTTGTTAATAACTTTTGACAAACAAATTGAAAATAGCAAAAAATAGCCAATCTACAAGCAATGCGATGTGAGCTTGTAGCTCGGCTATATGTGTTACTAGCATGCCGAAGTAGCACAAAAAAAGTTTAAATATGAAGTTACAAGGATTCTGCCCGACAGCAACGGTATCATGTCCCTAGCTTCCTGGATCAAAACAATAACTGGAAAAGCATGTTTATAGTGAAGTGTATATCCTTGTGGAATATCTGAATACAATGATAATAATAGCTTGAATTTATATTGCACCTTTCATGAGCCTCAAGGACGCTTTACTTCAAAAGACAATGAACAACGAACAAAACAACAAACAAAACTATTTGCCACACATGCCTGAGAGAATAGGTGTCTTTTCAAGGCAGCCTTAAACTAAGAGTCCAGAGTTGGAGCATGGCTGCCACACTGAAGGCTCTGTCCCCAAAGGTTCGCTTGCTAATTTGGTGTAATGAACACTTGCATGGTGCATTACACCAGCTTTGTGTGGTTCTGTGTAAATACAAATGTGAAAAGCATGTCAAGCATAACGACGGATCTTTATGGAATTATGCGGGATCTCTGCATAAAAAGGGACAGTAGAGCTCTGCAATATGGACAAAATCACATACCTCTATCGATATTGTCACCATGGCACTGTATCGTCACAATAATATCAATTATAAGTAATACCAAATTACGGTAATTCATTTCAAGGACCCCCAGTTTGATTAGGCCACGGACCCAAATGGTTGACACTAAGTAGGCCCCAATCTACACTGCAAAATCCTCAGTGTTCTTTTGTACACACTCAGTTAAATGGAGTGTACCAAATGGACCTGTTATAAGGGTCCATATGGTTCCATTTGTACACTCCATTTGATTCCTAACTATTCATCATTTTCTATAGTTGGGCTCTCCAGCACCCTCTGAAGGACCCCCTGGGGGTCCCCGGAACGCACAAGGAGAAACCATCGTTCTAGACAGCTTGGACCTTCGGCCATAAAAGCTGAAAATGACGCAATACCCCAAACAGCCATGTTTTACCTGCTGTCTCGTCACCCTGGCACTGTGTGTTCTTACTCCACTGGTGATGATGAGGGAACTCCTCCATGTTAGCCAGAGCCAGGGTGATGTTCTGGTCCAGCTCCCTGAGAAGACCTGCTGCATCCTGGAGCTCACCGTTGGACCGCTCCTCCTCTTCCTCCTCCTCCTCCTCATGGTTGTTACAGTTACCTACAACTAACGACAGAACCAAAAGTAGAATTGAAAAAAAGAAAAATGTTTAGTTAACTGGGAAAAGAAAACTAGGATTAAAAGTTAAAACAAAACAAAAAAAACTAGAACTAACAGAAACTCTACAGCAGTGGTTCTCAAACTTTTTCATGTCAAGGACCCCCAAATGGACACTTATTAGCCCGCGGACCCCCATTTGAAAAGATAAGCCAGGGGCCCCCATAAGAGAAGGTTTTTACGGCTCTCTAGCAGTGATTCTCAACCATTTTAATTTCAAGGACCCCCAGTTTGACATGCATTAGGCTACGGACCCCCATTTAATGGCATTTCTATCTCTGGGACCCCAATTCATATTGTAAAATCAATGTTAATTTAACTCTGAGTGTGTACAAATGGAACCAAATGGACCCGTTAGGGTCCATTTGGTTCCATTTGTACACTCTCAGAGTTACAGGCCCATAAGGGCCCATTTGGTTCCTGTCCATCATTTAGCTGGGGACCCCCTGGAACCCCCTCAAGTACCCCTGGGGGTCCCCGGACCCCACTTTGAGAACCAATGGTTTACAAACCCAACTCAAACTCAAATCATCGCTATCTTTGCTAGTTTTTTTTTACTTTGCCCCGACTTCCCCATATTTCAATAAACAACTAAAACTAATAAAGACTAAACTAGCATTTCCAAAACAAAAAATAAACTAAACTAGCAAACTCCCTTTAACCCATTCAATCCGGGAACGCACGCTGTGTCATTTTAGTTTTTAGCTATAACTATTATTTTATACTTTGGGCTGTTAAAAAATAGCAGATATACAAGCTCATAGCGCGGCATTCGGTGCCGCACTATGAGCTTGTATATCTGCTATTTTTTAACAGACAAAGAAATCTAAAATGACAGAGATGCGTTCCCGGATTGAATGGGTTAAAAACTAAACTGAAATTGAAGTCGAAATGAAATTAAAAATTAAAAAGACAAAAATGTAAATTTCAAAACTACTAATAACCTTGTTCGTGGTGGCCACCGTTTGTGTCCCTAACGTTGTCTTCCCGCTTGGACGACAACCTCTGTAGGACCTCCAGGCAGCTCTGGGGGTCCAGGTGGTCCCTGTTGGCGCTCAGATACTCGGCGATGTCCTGAGCCACGTCCCTGACGTATTCTACGGACGTAGGACCCCCACAGGGCCGCAGGGTGCCCTCTGACACACAGTACATGGTGACAGAGACCCTCTCTGGCTGATCGTGACCTAAGGGGGGACAATGAAATTCAGTGGTGAAAAGTAACTAAGTACTCAAGTACTGTACTTGACCCATTGAGACCTGAAGCCGATTCTACATCTACGTCTCCTAAATCTCAACAGTTTTCTGAAAAACGTATGTTTCTATATCAGTGGTGCTCAATCCTTTTCATGTCAAGGACCCCCAAAATAATATGTATTTGGCCGCGGACCCCCATCAAAATGTTTTGTTCCAGGGACCCCCCCAGAAGCAAAGATTTGAGTTAAAAATGTTCGCTTTAAAAATATATATATTCAAAGATTTGCACACATTTTCACGAATTTTCAAAAATAGCAGATCTACAAGCTCGTAGCGCGGCACTCGGTGCCGCGCTATGAGCTTGTAGATCTGCTATTTTTGAATAACCCAATGTGTAAAATAATGCTTTTTAGCTCAAATCTAAAGATGACATAGTTCCAGGTCTTAATGGGTTAAGTACAGTTTTGATGTATTTCCAATGTTCTGTACTTTTACTTCTACTCCACTACATATCAGAGGCAAATATTGTACTTTTACTCCACTACAACTATTTGAAAACTGTAGTTACTAGTTACTTTGTAGATTTTGATGATATTTTCAAAACGTATACAGTAACCACTTCAGCCCTATTCAAACTTTGGCTATTTGAAAACAGCAGATCTACAAGCTCGCAACGTGTCCCAAAGTGACGTGATCTTGTAGATCTGCTATTTTCAAAAGATTTGCATTCATATTGAACGCTTGCGAAATGGAACATTCTGCATAATGAGTACTTTTACTTTTGGTACTTTAAGTGTATTTTGATGCCAATACTTTTGTACTTTGGAGTCATAAAGAAGGCATTGCAGGGTCTACCTGGAACTATGAAGCACATAGAGAGAGCATCAGATGTTCTCCTGGCCACGGTCACATGTGTCAGCACAGAACCCTGGAGAACCACATAGAACTCTGCCTCTTCTGAAGCACACACTGGATCCTGTAGCACTGCTGCTGTCTGAGCCTGACCCTACAATGACACACATGATCACTAGTACTACTGAAAAATCATACCACATATCAACATATCTTGTATAATAATAATAATCATCATAATAATCATCATCATCATCATCATCATCATCATCATCATCATCATCATCATCATCATCATCAAAATCATAATATATCTCAAAATAGTTACAACATGCTTTACAAGGAAATAAGATTCTTTAAAAAGTGTGATATAAAGCAGGGCAGTGTGAAATAACACTAAATCAAAAAATGACATTTTTAATCTGAATCATGTTAATAAAAGTACATTTTAAGAAGTCATCATATTATATTGTTATTATTATTATATAATAAGACACTGATCTAGCAAACTTTAGGCAGGCACGTAGCTCAATATGTTCAAATTAAATACAGTACAAATGAACATACAGAAACACTTTGACTGCTCAATAGGGCAGCAATTGAAACACAGACAGACAGACAGACAGACACACAGACACACACACAGACACACACACACACACACACACACACACACACACACACACACACACACACACACACACACACACACACACACACACACACACACACACACACACACACACACACACACACACACACACACACACACTCAGTGGTCAGCTACGAAATGGCCTCATTCTCATACAATGAGTAAATGAAAGGTCTCTTCTCTTGTTTCCAGTGGTTTAAAAAGCCTTCAATCACACTTTGCCCTCCTTCCCAATGTGTTGTGCACTTCATGGGTTGTGAGTTCAACTCCAAGGTTAATGATGGAACGCGTAGGAGTGCAAGGACCACGCTGGGAAAGACTATGCACCTGCATTCCCACTGTGGGAGTACACTGGACCGCACACAGTAAAATCCTCAGGGTTTATTTAACCCATTTTGGGCAGGAACCCCTTTTTGTAACTATACCTTTCAGCACGGGAACCCCTTTTGGGGTTCCTGTTGCTATGTACAGTATATAGCAACATACATTTTTTGTAATTTTTGAATAAATATTTGTTTATAGTTTTTCAAAAAACTTAGGTCAGGTTTTAGAAGGCGTTTTTAGAATCGGGTTAACTCTGAGAGGGTACAAATGGAACCAAATGTACGCTCTCGGTACAGACCCAAGAGGGTCTATCTATTTGATTCCAAACGATCAATCATTTACTGTAGCTGGGGGCCCTGTTTACTGTATATTCGTATACTTATAGCTTCACAAATATGTAACTTTTCTGTTCTATCCAGGATTTGAACCCATGCAGGTCTCCTGCGCGAGAGCTGAAATTTTAACCACTGGACTAATAGAGCCTGTCTGCTTGCTCTGGGGAGAAACGTGTCAAACCAGAAACGGGCCCGTGTCAAAGGCCAGTGTCGGACCTAGACACAGGATCTAAATGTCTCAGTAGAAGAGTAGGGAGACCAAATACAACCACCCCAATTGTATAAATTATATTGTATTAAAAGGTAGGGTAAGTGATATTTTTTGGTTAAAACAAAAAGTATTTTGTCAAAAGGTTAAAATACTATATTCTGATAGTAATCATTGATAGTGTTTTTTCAGTAACAGATGTCTCCCTGTCTCTCCAGCTCTTTAATAAACAGGAAAAAAAAAATCGGTAGGTGTCAAAATCTCAGCCAATCAGGAGAAAGTACCCATTTTTAAGCTTAATTTGTATAGTGTTCCAGTTCCAATTTTGTCTGCTCATTTCTTAGTGTCATCACTTCCAATTTCACTTTTTTAATCTATATCCTGATTGAGTTCTCTGTCCTGGTTGGATAAAATTGGAAATGAAACTGAAACGAAAATGCATTTTCTGTTTAATAAAGAGGTGGAGAGACAAGGAGACTCCTAATACTGAACAAACATTCTATAGCAATGAGTACTATCAGAATATAGAGCTATTCAACAATTATTTTAACCAACGCAAATCACTTACCCTACCTTTAACATACTCAACCAATATAACATTTTATTCACTAAAACAAGTTACATAATACATCTTTAAAGATACACATGAACACATACACAGAATTTTACTGTTCCGTTTTAAAGTGAATCATTCTTATTTCAACATTGATCTTAATCTCACAAATATATCACCTTGTCTGTTCCTTTATGTGTATTATGTGCGCGTGACGTGTGTCCGCCCTTATTCCCCCATCCCATCCCCCCCAAGTCACATAAGGGACCTTGTTTCTGTCAATAATGTGTACTGTGTATAGTCCATGAAGATCAGAATGTACACAGTACAGTCTTAACGTAACTCTGAGAGTGTACAAAAGCCATTCTTACGCTCGAGTCTAAATAAGGAAGGAAATAAGGAACACATGGATAAATTAACAGTAACAGACTTCGCTGCGTACGATGCAAATTACGAGCTGCAAGCTGATCCTGACATGAGCGATGCCTAAGCACTGTCCTGTGTTAAGGTGAGGATGGACGACTGAATGCTGCACCAGCACCAGCCTGCTCACATTGCATAAGGACTGATGAGGCTGAGGTTTGATGACAGATGGTCAGATTGCATAAGGAGTGATTTGGGTCTCGAGCTTAAAAGGTTTGAGAACTCCTGCTCTTGAGCACGCCTGCCTGTGTGTCCGCCATGCATCTCTCCTCTGTCATCCGAAACCCTCTGAGCCGAGAGAGAACACGTCTCAGGTCAACTGAAAGGAAGTGGTGCAAAGCGCCGGGCCGATCAGATGACCGCCATGACCTCTCCCACTTTCATTCACTCCTCTTCGCCTTCTGCCCGTCATTATCCACGGCTAAACGTCATGTTTCTAAAGATTCAGTCCTCTGACTCTAATCCACTGGGACCTGACACGTATTTGGCCACTGGCCCCCCCCATCTGAAAAGATTTTGTGCCAGGTACAGAGATCTCCTTATATGGGCATATCAGCAGGCCCATATAAGTATGGGCATGATATGCCCATATAAGTATGGGCATGATATGCCCATCGGTATATTATCCCATTGAGACCTGAAGCCGATTCTACATGTCTCCTAAATCTCAACAGTTTTCTGAAAAACGTATGTTTCTATATCAGTGGTGCTGAATCTTTTTCATGTCAAGGACCCCCGAAATTATATGTATTTGGCCGCGGACCCCCATCAAAATATTTTGTTCCAGGGACCCCCAGAAGCAAAGATTTGAGTTAAAAATGTTCGCTTTAAAAATATATATATTCAAAGTTCAAAGTTCGCAACATTTTCACGATTTTTCAAAAATAGCAGATCTACAAGCTCGTAGCGCGAGCTTGTATATCTGCTTATCTGCGTGTGTCCGCCAAGCTAACATTGGTCAAGCTTCACGTGACAATATGTTGAAAGGGTGTGCTTTGATTGGCTAGCGAGACGCATGACGAAATAGAAACCTATAAATAGCTGTCACTTCAAAAAATCATTTATATTTTTTGAAGTGAGCTTCCATCAGCCAAGCTAACATTGGTCAAGTGACACGTGACAATATGTAATATAAATAAGTAAGACAGGATTAATCAGGAACAGTACTGGCGGAGACCTGTGCTCCGAGGAGCACATTTTCTAGTTTGTTTATGTTGTCACAGTGACGTGGCCGTGGTTTGTTTATGGCTGAGTCAGAATGACGTCAGAGGTCCGCCCGCTCGCCCTCCCATTAGCCAATTTTAATATAGGATTAACAAGGGCTTGTGACTAAATAATAAATACATTGGATCACAGGTAATTTTTCCCCCATATCCCTGGAAAGTAACAGTTTGGGACACACAAGGCGGGGATACAAATATGACACAGAAGGACATTAGTTTGAGAAGACGGATCACCTTGATAAGCCCTAAACGTGTTGAGAGCAGTGTTGTTGTGTGTCTGAGGCCTGAGGGGAAGGGCTGATCTCACACACCAGGCTGTTGTCATAACAACTCTGGGCCTTTCTCGTCACTTTACACACAATCATCAGTGGTAAGTAACTAAGTACATTTACTCAAGTAGGCTACTACTGTGCTTCAGAGCAACTTTGAGGTGCTTTTACTTTACTTGGGTATTTCCGTTTTTCAATACTTTATACTTCTACTCCACTACATCTCAGAGGCAAATATTGTATTTGTTGCTCTGCTACAATTATTTGTCAGCTTTAGTTACTAGTTACTAGTTACTTTGTAGATTTAGATCATTACGAAACATACATTAATCACTTGAGCCCTATTTTATATTCTGGATATTTCACTTCTCTTTTTTTTCATTTTTTAATATTTGACTACTTTTATTTTGGTATTTTTTAACCTTTGTACTTTTACCAAGTAAACATGTAATACAGTCCTTTTACTTGTAAACACAGTATTTCTACATTATGGTATTGCTACTTTTACTTATAGTACTATAGTACTTAAATCTTTTTCAGACGATTTTCAACCTGAATTCATGGATTTTTTTTTTATTTTGTCACATTCCTAAGCCAATAATTTGATGACCAGCGGACCGGTAGGCAGCGGTTCCGGTAGGAGACACAAAGGAGACTCTTTGTGTCTCCTATACCGGAACCGCTGACGGTCATCAAATCATGGGCTTACTGTAGTAATGCGACAAAAAAACAAATTCTCCCAAAAAGTCTCCATGGTCATTTTGGGGTGAACTATCCCTTTAGTAAACAATAGGCTCTATGCACAGCAGCCATATTGGGAATGAATTGGGCTCCTTCCTTACTTCCTTAACAGGTGTTACCAATGATACTAATGAAGGCTCTGTTCCATTCTGGTCAGGGAGCTGATATTGTGCATGTTGGCTCACTAGAAACACTCCATTTTGGTTCCCAAATGGCCCCTTATGGTGGGTGTGTAACTCTGAGAGTGTACAAATGGAACCAAATGGACCCGTAAGGGTCCATTTGGTTCCATTTGTACACTCTCAGAGTTATGGGGGTCCTTGAAAAATAAGACAACCACTATGCCACCCAAAATGGAACAGAGCCTTAATTAGTATTATTGGTAACACCTGTAAAGGAAGTAAGGCAGGGGCCCAATTCATTCCCAATATGGCTGCTGTGCATAGAGCCTATTGGAGGACTTCTTCCACCACAGTGCTGATGACAGACATCAGGCTGTTGTGATATCAAATCCTTTCTCTGGGCCTTTGCCCTTTCTCATGCCTGTGACACTCTAACCAGCTCCAATGACCATCAATAATTCAACCCGTCTTAGAAGGTGTTCAGGTCAAACAGGCCTAATGTGTTCCAATCTGGAACTCCATGCTCATTTAACAACACTATTTCACCCATTCATTGTCCAGTATGGGGCGGCAGTGAAAAAGCAACAACAACAACAGGTGTGTGTGTGTGTGTGTGTGTGGTGGTCCAGGGAACCAGAAGCCCCCCCACAGCCCTGAGCTCTACAAGGACGTCACAGCATTATATCAGGGGAGAGGAGAGGAGAGCACTCACTCATACACCAGCCACAACAATAGCTCAATAACGCCCCCCCCCACCCCACACACACACACACAGATGCGTTCCCGGTCTCAATGGTTCAATGGTTGTTAGTGCTTTCACTTTGATCAGAAATCAACTAGAGAGTCAGGAGAGACACTGAGTTGGCATATTCTACACAATTATGAGGCTTTTCACAACCTATTTCATAACTTTTCAATCACGCTGATGCTGATTCATCATCAAGCACTTACTCAAAGTCCCACGGAGCCTGTTAGAATGAGCTTTATCTACAAATATGATCGATATTTATGAGAAAGAGCCTGTGGGCTGTCATGGCACGCCAAAGTGAAAATTACTGCTCTTATCATAACAAAGCTATGGGATATCAATTGTGCCAGAATCACCCTGGAGCTTTATAAGGATGCCGGTTGGAACTGTAGGCCTTTTCTCTCATACTTTGGTTGACGCACATACCTCTGATTAAATCTGGTGTACTAATGAGATACTAATAGCTAGCCAACATGTCAAAGGATTGTCACTAAAATCACATGCTACCATGAGCATTTCATCGCTCACATAATTCAAAGAACATGGATGCCAAGTATACAGGCTTCTTGTTGCCAGTAGTGGAAGAAGTTCTCAGATTTATTGTCCTTTTTTTATTTACGTAAAACTAGCAATACTACATAAACAATATCTGTCACAAGTAAACTTAAAGGTAGGGTAAGTGATATTTTTTGGTTAAAACAAAAAGTATTTCGTTAAAAGGTTAAAGCACTATATTCTGATAGTAATCATTGCTATAGAGTGTTTGTTCAGTAACAGGAGTCTCCCCGTCTCTCCAGCTCTTTAATAAACAGAAAACACATTTTCCGGTAGGTGTCAAAATCTCAGCCAATCAGGAGAAAGTACCCATTTTAAGATTCATTTTTATAGTGTTCCAGTTCCAATTTTGCCTGCTAATTTCTTAGTGTCATCACTTCCAATTTCACTTGTTTAATCTATATCCTGATTGAGTTCTCTATCCTGATTGGATAAAATTGGAAATGAAACTGAAACAAAAATGCATTTTCTGTTTAATAAAGAGCTGGAGAGACAAGGAGACTCCTTTTACTGAACAAACACTCTATATAGCAATGAGTACTATCACAATATAGAGCTATTTAACACTTATTTTAACCAAAGAAAATCACTTACCCTACCTTTAAGTAATACTTAAGTACAAGTACTCAAATCTTGTTTTCGAAAATAGCAGAGGTATAAAATGAGGCTTATTGTGGTTAATATACGTTTTATAATAATAATCTAAATCTGAAAAGTAACTTGTAACTAAAGCTGTCAATAATTTGCCTCTGAGATGAAGTGGAGTAGAATAAAGTATCAAAAAGTTGTACTTAAAGTAGTAGTTCACCCCAAAAATGACTTATTTTCCATCTATTACTATTACACACGCCACGAAGCCTTGAATTCATGGATATTTTCTGAGTCTCCTACCGGATAGACTCAGCCGGTCATAAAGTTGTTGGCTCAGGAATGCGACAAAAAAACAAAAAAAAATCTCCATGAATTCAAGGCTTTGTGGCGTGTGTAATAGATAGAAAATAAGTCATTTTTGGGTTGAACTACTCCTTTAAGTACATGTACTTGAGTAAGTGTACTTAGTTACTTTCCACCACCACTTGTTGTTGTGTAACATCATGCAAAGAGATTGGCCCATTTCATGCAAAATGTTCAGTGATATAAAAGCACTGTGTACACATTATCCTGGTCTGTGTACTCTTGACAGAAAAAAAGAAGTTGTGCAGGACGCAGGTGTGTGTGTGTGTGTGTGTGTGTGTGTGTGTGTGTGTGTGTGTGTGTGTGTGTGTGTGTGTGTGTGTGTGTGTGTGTGTGTGTGTGTGTGTGTGTGTGTGTGTGTGTGTGTGTGTGTGTGTGTGTGTGTGTGTGTGTGTGTGTGTTCAGCAGAGAGCCTTTCTCAGGGAAGCCGTTTCTCATTGTTGTGCTTAAATTAATCTACAATTATAAAACTGGCAGAGTCAGATTTTTTTCTCTTGGTGTGAAATGTGTCACATGACAGCGCTCTGAGAAACCATAACATTACACATATCCACTGGTTCAATTAACACGCCAGGCAGTCTGTGACAATAGGGCATAGCAGTTGCGGCCACTTCCTGGTTCCACTGCAAAATCCTCAATGCATTTTTCCCATTGACATTTCCAAAAATATTTATATCAATTATTTTAAGACTAGAACCATCCATGGTCCTGGTGAATCATGACCATAAACATCATATAATTAAATATAAAATAAAATAAATCACAGAAAAAAATGTTTAATGGTCATGATTCACCAGGACCCTGGATGGCTTGATTCTAGGCTTAAATTAATTGATATAAATATTTTTGGAAATGTCAATGGGAAAAATGCATTGAGTATTTTGAAGTGGAACCAGGAAGTGGCCGCAACTGCTATGCCCTATACTCTGCACCGCCGTACCACTGAGTATAAATGGAGATAAAGTCAACCAAAATACAAGAAGACGGCCCTCTAGAGACCAGTGGTTCTCAACCTTTTCAGGCCGTGACCCCCCAAAATAATCATATTTGAACTGGGGACCCCCCACCCTGATATTGGAATGCAGGTTGAGGCATTTGAGGCATTACATTTAGTTTACAGATAAATATTGTGAAAATAGCAGATCTACAAGCTTGCAGATCGGCTATTTTCAAAATGTTTGCCTCTTTCTTAATTATATTATTTGGCCAATGTGTGTATAGTACAGTTTGTTGATTACTTTTGATGCAGTAATGGTCTTTTTCTCATCTTTTTTCTTTCTTTTTTTGAGGTATTAAAAAAAGGTCTTAAAAGTCCTAAAATTGCCACTTCACTGTCATCTGCAGGGACCCCCCCCAAAATCATGTGAGGACCTCCCTGGGGGGGGGTCCCAACCCACAGGTTGAGAACCACTGCAGTCTAGCAGGTGATGTCACATCAGCAGCCAACAATAACACACACAGCCAGGAACATCACTACAATAATACTCCCACCTGAACAAACACGTAGGCACACACGTACACACACACACACACACACACACACACACACACACACACACACACACACACACACACACACACACACACACACACACACACACACACACACACACACACACACACACACACACACACACACACACACACACACACGCACGCACACAGAGTGTCCCTGAGCAACACTCTTAACCCCCTAACTGCTCCCTGCGCTCACTTGAGAAAAGGTCTGTCACAATTAATACATCATCGTCTAATCACATTTATTTGAGATAATCGCAAATTATTTTTGCATAATCGTTTACATGTTGAAAGATTTTCATACATTTTCAAATATTAAAAAAAAGCAGATATAGCAGATCTACAATCTCTATTTTTAAAATTATTAAATGTCATGTATATTTAAATATCTTTTTATATTTAAGTTATTTGTCATATCTGCCCAGTGCAATGTTTGATTACAAAGCCTAAACAGAAATATATTTTTTTCAGTGTTCAATGCCAAACACACAATTAAATCTTTAATCGCAATTATTTGAGTGACAAAATACATAGTTGGTCCTTCTTATACCAACTATCTCCAATGAAAAGTGCACCTAAATTTTACATGATTTTTACAATTGAGACCAGCACCAATAAAAACAATATTGAAACATCAAGTATGTGATTTTCAGTATGTGATTTACAAATTTAAGTTGACGATTGTCAACTTAAATTTGTAATGGTGACAGCCCTATTTCAGAAGCAATCAGCAGAGGGTGAAGCTGAAAACTGAATTTCCCCCCATGGGATGAAATAGGGTTGCTGCAGTTGACCTGTGACCTTGAGAGAGTTCCCTGTAATGGAGAGCTCAATGCGAAACTTGTAGACACTATCAGCGGTGGACAAAGTATTCAACACCAGTACTTGAGTCAAAGTATAGATACTTCTGGTCAGATATTACTCGACTACAAGTGAAAGTTGCACACATTTCTACTGGAGTGCTTGCTTTTTTTTTTTAAATACTTAAGATAAAAATACATCATGAATTAACCACTTAGGGTGCGGTCACGCCGAACAGGAATTTTACCTATGCGGGCGGATTCTGACAATGCTTTTCAATGGGAACGGAGCGGTTTGTTGCCATTTGCGGAGTTCTGCAAAAAAAACGCCCCGTTCCCATTGAAAAGCATTGGCAGAATCTGCCATCATAGGCAGAATTAAAGTTTGGTGTGACCACACCCTACGCCCCTATGTAATAGTGAAATTAGCCAATTTCACTATTCCTTAAGTTTAGTTTTTTTAATTCATGGATTTTATATATATATATTTTTTTGGGGGGGGGTAGGAAACAAGGGTAAAAAAGGGACATTTACTCGCGACCCCTAAACATTGGTCCAGGACCCAAAAATGGGTCCCGACCCATTGTTTGGGAAACACTGATTATTAAAAGGTCACCAAGCTACTGTGTGCTTTAAAGGTAAAATGAGGTCACACTTCCCTTCCATGCTATTGAAAAGCTAAACATCCAAACCTATTAAGAACGGATTTGGGACCCAATACTTATTGTGACAAAAGGTCACATTGGTCACAAGGTGCAACGTTATCCCTTCATGACGCAATGTGGAATATTGCTTTGCTTGAAGGATATCTCCTCGCCGTGAGAAATAAGAGTACTGTCTTACAGTAAGTGACCTCGATAAAGTGCATCGATCGAGTGCCATGCTATGAGCTTGTAGATCTGCTTTTTTTTTTTTTTTGAAATCGTGAAAATGTGTGCAAATCTTTGAATATATAAATACATTTTTAACTCAAATCTTTGCTTCTGGGGGGTTCCTGAAACAAAATATTTTGAGATGGGGGGGGGTCTGCTGACAAATACATATCATTTTGGGGGTCCTTGACATGAAAAAAAGAGAAACCAGTGATATTATAGCAACACAATTATTATATATTTTTTCAACAGTTAGGATTTAGAAGACATTTGCAGAATCCCTAGAAGCAAAGATTTGAGTTAAAAATGTTCGCTTTAAAAAACATCTATTCAAAGATTTGCAAAATAAATCACGAAAAACCGTGCCGCGCTATGAGCTTGTAGATCTGCTTTTTTTTAATAGCTATTTTTCAATAGCCCAAAGGATATCGTCACTGACACGCCGGGAGAAATAAGAGTATACCCGTCTTACAGTAAGTGACCTAGATAAAAGTTTTCTTTTTAGTACGTCTCTAAAAACCTTAGCAGAAATCTGCTAACAATTCTGTGACAGGAGGAGGAGGCCCACCCAGGCTTTTACACACAAGGAGATAAAAAGGGAGAAAAGAACGAACGATAGAGACCGATGGAGAGAGAGAGAGAGAGAGAGAGAGAGAGAGAAAGAGAGAGAGAGAGAGAGAGAGAGAGAGAGAGAGAGAGAGAGAGAGAGAGAGAGAGCACATGGAATGTAGGAGTTGAGGCATTCAATTTTGTTTAACTCAGTTCCACAGATAAATATTGTGAAAATAGCAGATCTGCCATTTTAAAAAATGTTGCCTCTTTCTTATATTATTTGACAATTTTTCCAATGTTTGACCACTTTTTATAGTATAGTTTGTTGATTACGTTTGATGCAGTAATGGTCTTTTTTCTTTACTCTTTGGGGGTATCAAAAAGGTCTTAAAAGTCCTTAAATTGTCACTTCACTGTCCTCTGGGGACCCCCCCGGGGGACAGACAGACAGACAGACAGACAGACAGACAGACAGACAGACAGACAGAGACGCTGACTGACATATGGAGCATGTGAAATGAAATAAAGAGGGAGAGGAAGAAAGAAAGAAGGAAAGAAAGAAAGAAAGGAGGAAATGAGGGAGGTTGAGGAGGAGGTGGTGGTGACTGGAGGCAGATGTAAAAACACTCTTACTCTCATACACACTAATAGTTTAAACACACCTTCAAAAAGGTGCTTCCAATAGAAAAATGTGTATTTATTCAATGGATAAACACGACTTCTACGGGCTTCATTTTCACAAAGCTAATAAACACTAAGTAGATTCATTCTCCCAGTCCGAGTCTCCAAGATGCCCCCTGTATTAGAACCAGTGGTGGAAAGTAACTACTGTAAGTACATGTACTCAAGTACTGTACTTAAGTACACTTTTGAGGTGTTTTTACCTTACTTGAGTATTAAAATGTTGTTAAACTTTATACTTCTACTCCACTACATTTCAGAGGCAAATATTTTTCCTCCACTACAATTATTTGAAAACTTTAGTTACTAGTTACTTTTTAAATTTCGATTTGTATTACTAAACCTATATTAACGACTTAAGCTCTATATATATTTTTGGCTATTTGAAAATAGCCGATCTACAAGCTCACAACGCGTCGCTCTGTTGTGAGCTTGTAGATCTGCTATTTTCAAAAGATTTTTTATACACTCTGAAAACTTGAAATGGGACATTCTGCATAATGAGTACTTTTGGGACTTGGAAGTATATTTTGATGCCAATACTTTTTAACTTTTACTAAAGTAAATTCTGAATACAAGACTTTTACTTGTAACGGAGTTATTTCCTACATTGTGGCATTGATCCTTTTACTACAAGTAAAACATTTTTAGTGCTTCTTCCAGCACTGCACCACCCGTCCCCCACAGAATGCTGCTTTTTGGGCATGGGGACTTGTCATCTGGTGAGCAGGCCAGGCGGTAGGTACGAGGTCCAGGGCAGGCCTCCCTCCCTGGGGAGTGAAACCCTGCTGTCTTGAGTTTCACCTGCAGCCCTGACACAAGGCCTGCCACCGCTCCAAGGGACTCCCTCTCTCATTGGTGTGTGTGTCGCCCAGGTTGTGCCTAAACAAACATTTAACTTCACAAAAACTATGCCTAAACCCAACCTTAACCCCAACCCTAACCTCAGAAACACTATGCACTAACCCTAACCTTAAAAAAGGAGTAGTTCACCCAAAACATTTCTTATTTTCTATCAATTACACACCCCATGAAGTATTGAATTCATGGAGATTTTTTTGTTTTTTGTCGCACTAATTTGATTACAGGCGGTCTCTCCGGTAGGATACATTAGCATCTTTCCACCGGTAATCAAATTATTGTCTTAGGAATGCGACAAAAACAACAACAAAAAAAACTCCATGAATTCAATGCTTCATGGGGTGTGTAATTGATAGAAAATATGTATTTTTTGGGGGGGTGAACTACTCCTTTAACCTCATAGAAATTATGCCTAAACCTAACCTCAAAACTCTGGGGCGAAACACCGGGAAAGGAGACTCTCTCCCACCGCTCCAACACAATGGATGGAACCAAAATACATGTCTCAGAACAGCAAATGTACTTTACTTACATAGAGGGGTACTTCTGTTCTGCTCAGCTCCATCTTCTTGTTGCACCCAATCCCTACAAGATCAAAACATCTTCATGTTACTACACAAATTATTAAATGAAAAAGATGACATGTTTTAAACCAGGGTAATAAAATAGTTGATCTATGGGCCACTTTAAACCAAGTGTCTTTTTGGAGGCTTATTAAAGCAATCCTCAACAAGGATGCACAATCAATCCAAAATAGTTGAAAATCATAGTTCAACTTCACCGCAATTGAAACCCACAGTTATGTATAATTGTGAAACTTGGAAATTAATTTAAATCATTTCAACATCATCCATTATAAACATGTCAATCAAAACTAATAGAGGATATGCGTGTGACATCATCATCAAACCCGGAAGTTATGCAGGAATGCCTACTGAGTGTCAAAAAAATACTTTCTGGCCTTGACAGCCCATGCATCCAAACAGAAAAGTCATATCTGATTGCATTAAACAACATTAAACAATGTTAAACTCATTTTGCATGTTTCTTTGCCACTCGATTTGCCACTCGGTGTGCCATTCACTTTAAGCATGCGCATATCCTCTATACGGATGATCTAATTTAAAAGATTTAAAAGTTTTTTTTTTTTTTTTTTACAGTAGCCACTTTCTGTCTGTCTGTCTGTCTGTCTGTCTGTCTGTCTGTCTGTCTGTCTGTCCATCACATATCCCAAGTGAAAGTGTGCGCAACGGTCATGAGTTCCTCCCGAGCAGCAATACCGGGAGCCAAGAAACCGGCCTGTTGGGAACTGGCATGCATTCCTAAAGGGAACACATCTGAATAAGATCAAATCCATCTTTATATGCTACCACAGTTACCCACACTGTGATTGGGCGAGAGGCCTTCTAAAGAGTGCCAGTGTTAGAGCCAGACCGGTTTGGCCCATATATATGCCATTATTTGATTTTTTTTAATGACATGCGTATCTTCAAGTCTGCCGCCGATAGTGTGCATTACTTTGACTTAAGTAAGTAAGATTTTGAAAGCCTGACTTTTACTTGTGACAAAGTGCTTAGTCCCAAACGTAACCTCAGTAAAACTATGCCTCAACCTAAACTTATTCCTAAATGTAACCTCAGTAAAACTATGCCTCAACCTAAACTTATTCCTAAATGTAACCTCAGTAAAACTATTCCTAAACCCAGTGTTGCATTGGTCATTGCACGCGGTAACACGCCGTCCCACCAGTCTTTTGAGCAGGAGCACACGCACGCACATGCATCGATTAAAAACAACCCTTAAATTCACACCTCAACAAAGTTTACAAAGGCTGCCGACTGTGTCACACCAGGTGAATTACCAGAGCTTAGATGCATATCAATTGTCCATTGTGTGACCTGTAGTGTAGGTGTTAAGCGACGTGCGCGTGACGTCTTTAAAATAGCGTCCCACCAGAGATAGATTCACCAAAGCAACACTGCCTAAATCTAACCTTAGTCCTAAACGTAACCTCAGTAAAACGAATACAAGAACCGCTGGGGGCGAGCGGTCCGCAGGAAAAAATGGGGGCGAGTCATCCTCTCTCTCCTCCCCACCTCCCCTCCCTTTCTCCTCTCTCCTCTCGTCCTCTCTCTTCTCGTCCTCCCTCTGGTTGTGTGGGTTTGTGTCCCATTGGTACAATCGTAATTAACCCTGTACGGATTCACGCTCTAGTAAGGCCTGCCACTAATTCTACACTCGGGGACCCGCTCCCCGGAGTTTCTTTTATCTCCCACGTCGCAGGTCCATGGACTGTCACTACGGACCCCCAGCTGCGGCTCAAGACTGTGACTGCGGACCGGGCCTCTCCATGGAGCACGACCGTGTATTTCTACTACACTACACTATACCACTACACTATACTGTATATTATCTTAACATTCTTATATAATACCATTATATACTGCATACACATTATTGCTGTACTATATTATATTAACATATACTATCTTACGCTATTATATTTGCTACTATTGTTATTGTTACTACTTGTACTGTATCTCTTTCTGTCTCTCCTCTGTCTCTCCCTCTCCCTCTCTTCTTTCCCCCGACACGGTCGAGGCAGAAGGCCGCCACCCTAGAGCCTAGGGTCTGCCTGACGTTTCTTCTAGTAAAGAGGGAGTTTTTTCGTTGCCACTGTCGCAAAATTGCTTGCTCAGGGTGGGATTGTCGGGTCTCTTCTCTACATGTAAAGTGTCTTGAGACAACTTGTTGTGATTTGACACTTTAATAAAATTGAATTGAATTGAATTGAATTGAGTGTGTTTTGGGGCGAGCGTTCCGGTTACCGTTAAGTGGTTAAGTTCTGAGTAGCTATTTCTTCCCCAACTGGTCAGTGCTTGAATAAGACAACTGGTTGACATCTTTGGAGTCATGTATGGTTGTAGCTACAGCGTAACTAAGGTAAACAATGACTGACCTTTAGTAAAGCTGTAACTGATCTGGGAATTACAACTGGAAACTGCTTGTTGTCACCAGTCACCAAGTCACTTTGAAAGACAGTAGAGGAGGCTACTGACTCATATGGGCAGGAAAACACTTTTACAGACTGTGTGAGAGTCCAGACACTGCCCCCCCCCCCCCCCCCCCACACACACACACACACACACACACACACACAAAAGCCACTAACTGATAAGCAGCCCACAAGGAAGTGAAAACATTTCCAGATACTTGGCCTAATGGTCATTATCAGCACTCTCACCATGGATGGAGCCTTTATGCGAGATTAGCTGAACAAATGACCTTCATTTAACAACACATTTGGGACGTGACACACACACACACACGCACACGCACGCACACACACACACACACACACACACACACACACACACACACACACACACACACACACACACACACACACACACACACACACACACACACACACACACACACACACACACACACACACACACACACACACACACACACACACACACACACACACACACACACAGTTAACCAATCATTAATTTGCCAACAGGTGTTTAAATGCCAATTAATGGCTACTTTGAAGGACACATTTAATCCTAAAATGGACAAAACCTGAACATTACTGTAAGACTGTAAACATTGATATATCTACAGTATGTATGTAGTAATGCTGCTATTAACCCTGCTGAGACCAAAATGTGCAATGTTTGTGCAGCAGCTGTCTGATATAGCCTGTAGGCCTACCTCCAATGCAAAAACACATCCAGTGGTGGAAAGTAACTGTACTTAAGTACACCTTTGGGGCACTTTTACTATTACAAAATATATACCTCAACCACTTCAGCCCTATTTAAACTTTGGCTATTTACAAAAGATGTTTTATACATTCTGAAAATGTGAATTGGGTCATTCTTCACAATGAGTAATTTTACTTTTGATAATTCAAGTATTTTGATGCCAATACTTTTGTACTTTTACTCAAGTACATTTTTAATTCAGGACTTCTACTTGTAACTGAGTGTTTCTACATTGCAGTATTGATCATTTTAAGTAAAACATGTGAGTACTTCTTCCATCACTGTCAGTACACGTCACATTATTATATAGTATTTAAAATCACTAGGCACGTATTGTAGTCAGTGCTAAACATGTCTAATTGTTCTGTTCTGTTTGTTTTTTTATTTGATCCAATAATAACGCAACGACGACACACAAGCACTGCAATGACAGCAGGCGATGCAGCCATGGATCATAAGACGGTCGCCTGTCATGACCGTCATGGATGAACTTTACAATAGTGTTTGCACTTTCTCCCTTTTTGGCCCGTACATCTACATACACGTTGAACTTTCAAATATAAAGTGTTTACCCATGGCCACGGATGTTAAAATTATGAACGGGCCCTCAGAAGTACCCATATCTTCCGTTTTGTTCAATAAAAAGCATTTTAATCCAATCAGTGGCCATTTTTTTAATTTTCTCCTTATGCTTTAAACTACGCAACGGCGCAACCCTATCGGTTGGGGTGTGAATTGCACTCTGTTACATTATAACGCTACGAGAAAATGCGACCAATCGGATTAAAATGCTTTTTATTGAACAATACGGAACATACAGGTACTTCTGAGGACCCGTACACAATTGTACCATCCGTGGCCATGGGGTAAGCCCTTTACATGTGAAGTCTGAACGTTTAAGTAGATTTACCGACCAAAAAGGAGAAAGTGCAAAGACTATTTTGAAGATCATCCGTGACTGTCAGTCATGTACCAGGGCTAATAGGCGGTGATGAAATGTGCGACGGAGTCGCTCGCCGAGAGAAAACAGCAGCTCTACAAGACACCTCCCTGCTACATTCATCTCGAGATAAGGATGTAGCTCGGCTATTTCCTCGACGAGCGACACCGTCGCACGACGAAGTGTAAGTCGGCTGTCTTGTGTTCAACGGCATCAACGTTACCTGAGTGTCTCTCTCTCCCTCCCTCTCTCTGGTCTGTATCCGCTCCTATAAAGTTATTGTGTTCATAAAGTCTTCAGTTCTTCCCACGCCGCCAATCGTGATGAAAACATTGTTTTCGCCTTGCTCTGCTGCTCTCTAAAAGGCAGGTTGTTTAGTGTCAGTTAGGTTATTATTTCTTAACACTCACACACAGGTGAAGACAAGAGTTGTGTGATTCTGTAAGCCTGTGGTTTCTGTCTCTCCTCTTGTTATCCCAGGATAACTCCTCCTCCTCTCCAACCAGACACAATACAGTGAATACAACCCAACGGATGACAGTTGGCTTTAAAGGTGCAGGAAAGTAAGCAGCAGTGGTGGTGCTGGTGGAAAGTAACTAAAAGTAGTTAAGTAACTATAAGTACTTTTATTCAAGTGCTGTGCTTACTGTATGTGTCACAACGTGTCGCATCGTGACATTTCGTTGGACTGACACATTTTGAGGAATGTGAGTAGGCCTAGCCTACTTTTATACTGTATTAGCCCTATATTTCGGCTACTGTTTTAACCACATCACTCTCTATAACTTTAAAGGGAAACTAACTTTAAAGGGGTAACTACAGACAGAGGTGTCCCTGCAAGGGATGAATGTCAACATAGACAGTGGAACAAAAACAAAATACAGCCAGAGGGATGTGTCTTTCTGCAAGGAAACACACCACCAGCACAATAATATAGTGGCTGATAGAGGGATATGAGGGCTAAAATATGTATCTACATAATATATAAAAATAAGCTAAAAGTTACCAAGTTTAACTGTTATTGACAGTTTGGGGTTTCGTCAAAGTTGAATTCACTAAATCCAAGGAGAAGCGAAAGCTGGGTATTTTTTTTTAATAAGGAAGGACACACATTGGTGAAATGTAGACCGTTACTGTCATGCCGTCAATATAGGCAAAACAAAACATTTCTATGGGGCAAAACAAAACCTTTAGAGCAAAGGCAAAATCTGTAAAAACCCTACATATGGTAGTCAATTAATATAATGCCGCCCTCGTGTGGCAGACAAAGGTATAACAGGGGAAATAATGTTCATTGTAAAACACGTATCTGTCCCAAAGATACCAAAGATTCACTTTATAAATAAATAAAACCATTTTTTTTATTTTTGTGCAAGTGAGACAATCGAAAATGTGATGTAATCCTGTGTAGAGTGGGTTAGGTTTAAACAGTAGCCTATATAATATTTCATTCTTGCCTCTTATTCCTATTCTTCTAAATATTTTAAACAACTTACACTACTACTCTTTTATTCCATGAGTAGGCTACAAACGGCATCTCAAATTGGTACAATAATGATAAAGTTTGATATTATCTCAGGCTTCAGGCAATTTGCTGTACCTATCCTGTCCTATAGATGGCGTGAGGAGCATGTGTTATGAACTGCATCACACAGTTAAGTCAGTGTGGTTCCCAAAGTGGGGTCCTTGAGGGGGTTCCAGGGGGTCCCCCAACAAATTGAGGATCAAATGAATCCATATCAACCCTATTTATGACTTGGCCATACAAAAATAGCCAATCCTAGCTATTTTTTACCTTTAACACAAATATTCTCCTACAGGGGACCCTGGCCCAACAACTTCTCAGATGGGGGTCCGTGGCAAAATACATATCTATTGGTTTGAATTTGTTTTCAGGAACTACAAGAGGTTACAGGTACAGGTTTTGTAGCAATTTGTAACAATTGAAGAGATATTACACCTTAATTTTCAAATGTTTAAGCAGGTTCTAATCATGTATACTTTACTTTACTTACTACTTATTTTATTTTGTTACATTTTGGGCAAAATAGCCATTTTTACATCAAGGTGCCCAGATGTCCCTATAGTGCCCACCTATCCTGTTACCCAAGAGATTATGCAGAAAAAAGCAGTTTACTTGTGCCAATAGAAGAGTTCAAGGGACTAATTAATTGGATAAATACTCCAGAGGCTTAAATCTGCTCACTGTGTGCAAAGCCTAATCACGTCGCTGGCAAATCACCACTTTGCAGCTTTGTAGACATGTTGATTAACCTCACACAGTCAAGTTCAAATAAACAAACACACTAAAGCCAGGGAGCGTGACGAAGTCAAGCAAACAACTATGGAAGCAGTGAAGCACAGTATTCAAGCAATGTAGGCAGCTATACTCTATTCCCTAGATTCTAAAAAAAAAAAACAAGACTGTGATTATTACTAGCTTTCAGTTTCATATTATACCATGTCCGTATTGTTCAAACATTTGGAAGAAAAGCATGCATACAAATATTGAAATAAAAGTCTTACAAATGGTTGTTATATTATAAACTATGTTGTTATAAAATGTTATAAAAAAGCTGCTCAATACAGTTGGTTTTCCTAGTGAAATAATATAGTTGATAATATCACTGGCCTAAAGCAATCTGCTCCAAATGTCCTAATCCCTCCTTGAAAATAATGTTTAGAAAGTAAACAATCAAGTGCAAAGCAATGGCATTAGTGAATGCTGTTTTTATAACTCTGCACAGAGGGATTTGACAGATTCCTAAGAAATATTTGGAATAACCCCTAAATCAGCTTAGTATGTGGCAACTTTGACCAGTGAAGGGGAAAGCCTCAGAACCTTTTAAATTCACACATAATATCTACCTCAAAGACATAGATTTCACAATATTCTTACTACAATTTGAGACTGCACTGACAATTATAAGCTTTATTTAAATATAAGAGTTATTTTCCTTTTTTTCCCCCATATCAAACATCTTTAAGACTCTGTACACCTTATTTTTGTGATAAGTCTATCATCTGATCAAACGTGACCTCCACACTCAGGGAGATTGTAGCCATGACCATAATCCATAATCCATGACCATAATCCCTTAAACAAGTGTTAAGTTGGTGTTGAAGCATTGCAACATATCCCACTTCCAGTTTATATAGGATTAGAACTTTGAAGCCTGTAACATGTTGGATGAAAAGGCCTGCAAATAAGTACTTAAAGAATTATGCACATTTCTGTAGCCTATATGACAACAATGGTAATTCCATTGCCTTTAGTTTTTAATCATGGAACTTATGTACATATTTTACTCTACACATGGTTTTAGGAATATTTCACATATCTGACTGACCTGGTTTCCTTATTCTCTGTACGTCTCTATTTTTTCCCCTTTTCTTGAAAAGTGAAAATGGGAGCTTGTACATCAAAGAATTTCACCAAAAACAGCAAAACAGTCCCGGCCTCTCACATTTCTACTGCTGAATTTTGTTCTCACACGCTTTCATGTGGACCCCCAAATTGATACATATTAGCCCCCAGGAAAGATATGCCGGGGACCCAAGAAGATTTTTTAAGCATGCATGGCTCTATAGCAGTGATTCTGAACCTTTTTAATTTCAAGGACCCCCAGTTTGATATGCATATTAGACCATGGACCCCCATTTGATAATTTGTACACTCAGTTGATCAAACGGACCCATATAAGGGTCCATTTGGTTCCAAAGTACACTCTCAGGGTCAGGGTTACAGCCTATCAATTCCTAACTATCAACTATCAATACATTTTTGCTCGGGACCCCCTGGAACCCCCTCAATAGGGCTGGCCCCTTCAGTGATTAGATGGTTGTTATAGGGCTATGTTTACCATATTTCCTACAATATATTTCATTGTTTAGACTAGAGGTATTTTATTTGTTACATTGTTTAATGTTCACATAGGCCTACTCATCAATGGTGGGATGTTCAGGGTTATCTTAATGTGTTCAAGTAGAAGCTAGACTGGTTCTGAATCTATCTATGCGGTTATTATAAAATTACTTGTGTGCTAATACTTTAGATTAGAACTTCAATGAATGAGGAATGATGAAGTTAGACAGTGGTGGAAAAGCAATACAATAATAATAATCATACCAATTATTATTATTTTATTATGGGGCCAGGCTTCCAGCATGGACCCATATTGTTATTCGCATTATTTCCGTTTCTTCTTCTGCCACTTTTGGCAGTTCTGGCTGAACCGTGCAGTCGCTTTTTATGAAACTCGGCCATATGATAGATGGTCATGAAAAACGATCAAGAAATAATTCTCACAATCTTTCGTCAAAAGGTGGCGCTATAGCACTCAATTGAAAAATGCCAACTTTGAACAGGTACAACTCATGCCGTGTTTGACCTACAGCCATGAAACTTCGATGCACACATGCGTCTCCTCATGCTGAACAACTTTCACACTCTGACTTTTGACCTCTGACCTTTAGATCTCCCACCATTTGGAATTATATGAAAAACAGTTAAAACCTATCTCCCCCTGGGATTTTTGAGTAATCTGCACGAAACTTTTTACACATGAACTTTGGACCTATACCAAAAAACGTTTGCAAAATATCTTCCATAAGTGAAAAAATGAAGCTTTAATGAGCCAATGAATATTGCAGTTTTATGACAATTATTCATCTGCCCCTAACACATACATGCAGACTTACCATTCTTTGAAACTTTGCAGAAATGTAAAGGGCCATTCCAAATATCACTGAAACCAATCTTACTCCAATTGGTCAAACGGGGGCGCTATAGCAATTTTTTGAAAATTGAAACTTTAAACAGGCAAAAGTCATGCCTCGTTTGGCCGACAGCCATTAGACCTGCTTACACATGTGCCTTGACTAATGAGGAACACATGTATCACGTTGACCAGTAAGCACCGCCCTTAGATTGTCCGCAATCTTGAGCAGTTTGAAAAACACTTAAACCCAGGATTTTTCAGCTATTTGCGTGAAACTGTATGATATGTTTGATCTCCTTTTTCACTGGTTCTTGTCTGTTGGTGGCTTCTCGCTTAAATGTGTGCCCCACAACCTGAAGGTCACCAGTTCAAGCCTCACTTGGTGCAGACTTCATCTAAGTTGCATTTCACACAACATGACTATCAATGAATACATCTGCAATTGTTAAAGATAACATGAAATACTTAATTGAGTGTTTTTTACATACAGCTGATCTACAATCTCACAACTTTTCAGATAGCAATGAGAGTATGTTTTTTCAATGTATAACATACTTCATTGTGAAAATAGCCAATGTACAATCTGACAACTTTTAATGGTTTGTGAGCTTGTAGATCGGCTACTTTCACTAATTTTGGTTCTGAGGAGATGTACAATTTCTTCATTGGTAAATGGTTTGTGAACGAGTGATCTTAGTGTTAGTGAAACATGGGCTTGGGTCATGACAGAAGGCAAGAGTTTGTGATCCTCAACAGACAATATCAGCCTGGACAAAGATATAGCACTATAGGTAGTGTTGCAGCTACCTAAGAGTGCTTCATGACCGTAAGGTTGCCGGTTCAAGCCTCACTTGATGCAGACTCATTTAAGTTGAAATGCAAAAAACATGACTCATTCTATTCCGTTTCCATGGCGCTCTCTCTCTCTCTTCAATCTATTCCATTTCCATGTCTTTCTCTTCAATCTATTCCGTTTCCATGGCGCTCTCTCTGTCTCTTCAATCTATTCCATTTGTCTCTCTCTATGTCTCTTCAATCTATTCCGTATCTCTCTCTCTCTCTCTCTCTCTCTCTATGTCTCTTCAATCTATTCCGTATCTCTCTCTCTCTCTCTCTCTCTCTCTCTCTCTCTCTCTCTCTCTCTCTCTCTCTCTCTCTCTCTCTCTCTCTCTCTCTCTCTCTCTCTCTCTCTCTCTCTCTCTCTCTCTCTCTCTCTCTCTCTCTCTCTCTCTCTCTCTCTCTCTCTCTCTCTCTCTCTCTCTCTCTCTCTCTCTCTCTCTCTCTCTCTCTCTCTCTCTCTCTCTCTCTCTCTCTCTCTCTCTCTCTCTCTCTCTCTCTGAGGGGTGGCCATAGCTGAGTGGTTAGTGAGCCCGCCCAGGGAGCCAGAGACTCTGGTTGCCCCAGGTACGATTCCAGGCCAGGTCAGCAAATGTGTCAATGAAATGAAATTTGTCCCTGAGCAAGACTCTTAACCCCTAATTGCTCACAGGCACTCATTGGAAACAAGACCGCAAGGACTTTCATGAACTGACCTGTTAAAGGAATTATCATTTCTCTTTCTCTCTCCTGGCCCCATATTATCGCTGCTTGCAGCTATATTATATATTTCTAATTCTTTATAATCGGTGTAATCGGTGTGACTTTGTAGTCAGGCATAGGTATGGTCCATAGCATTGTTTCTCAAAGTGGGGTCCGGGGTCCCCCAGGGGTACTTGAGGGGGTTCCTGGGGGTCCCCAGCTAAATGATGGACAGGAACCAAATGGACCCTTATGGGTCTGTAACTCTGAGAGTGTACAAATGGAACCAAATGGACCATAACGGGTCCATTTGGTTCCATTTGTACACTCTCAGAGTTAAATTAACATTGGTTTTACAATGTGAATTGGGGTCCCAGAGGTATAAATGCCATTACATGGGGGTCCTACTAATGCATGTCAAACTGGGGGTCCTTGACATGAAAAAGTTTGAGAACCACTGGTCCATAGCATTAGAAGGAGTTCTCCTTAATGATGTTACTTTTCAGTCTTTGGCCTCACACACCCTCAGGAGCGCAGCCTCTCGTCTGTAGTAAATAAATAAATAAATATATATATTTTTTAAATGCTTTGGCTACTCACCAAAACAAAGACGGTTTTAAGATGTTGAAAGCCTACTTTCCTCAGTGGGAACACTCGGAGCCCCCCACCTCACGTCTAAAATACACTTTTTGGACAGAAAAGAAAACATTTCACCGGAAGGACAAAATGTGTTTAGTTATTCCACTGCGCCCCCTACAAATCTGGTCAATGGAATTTTTCTAGCTGTGTTCCGTGAGCAGAAATAACGGAGCAGAAATAAGACTTCCGGTCGACGATCTCTTCAGAATAAGAGTAACCTCTAGAGTATAAAGAAACCATTGAAAATCATTGAAAAACGGTTAATTAAATGCACATTAAAACTATAAATTAAGCATTTAAACCCAAGCTATATAACACATTATGTTTCTGTGTAACAAAAACGTTTTTTAAAACATTAAAACATTATCTAAATGGATAAATGCTGTTCAAAGGACTGCATAGCCTATACAAATTGGACACTGGACCGGAGACGGCTGGCGATGCCAGCACTTGTGACATACACACGCGTTCGGCGAGACCCCCTCTACACTGCCACACTCTCCGCTAAGCGGGAGAGCTGTAAAAAAAAGTGTGGCGGACCGTCCAGTGAGGTCAGAGGTCAGAAAAGTGCCCTTTTCTGCCATTTTCAGACAATAGTGGACACTGGACCGGAGACGGCTGCCGATGCCAGCACTTGTGACATACACACGCGTTCGGGGAGACCCCCTCTACACTACCACACTCTCCGCTAAGCGGGAGAGGTGTAAAAAAAAGTGTGGCGGACCGTCCAGTGAGGTCAGAGGTCAGAAAAGTGCCCTTTTCTGCCATTTTCAGACAATAGTGGACACTGGACCGGAGACGGCTGGCGATGCCAGCACTTGTGACATACACACGCGTTCGGGGAGACCCCCTCTACAACGCCACACTCTCCACTAAGCGGGAGAGGTGTAAAAAAAAAGTGTGGCGGACCGTCCAGTGAGGTCAGAGGTCAGAAAAGTGCCCCTTTCTGCCATTTTCAGACAATACTTCACTTTTTGGTGAAATCTACCGCGATGGCTCCCCAATGGAACTTATTTGCGTAGAGTAGACGGGCAATATCACCAACTCATAGTTCCACCAATTGCGTGATGCTTGTGCATCTGGGAGGACACTGATGTCATCACACCAAAAACTCTGTAACTGTTGGCTTACAAAAGTGCTGGGACAAATATATGTTTTTTTTTTGATTGATTGATTGATTGATGTACTTTATTTAGTAAGACATGAGAACAGTACATGACAGTACATAACAGTACATTGAAGTACAAATTCGCAATACAAGGTCTACTAAACTGGATAGCTCAGTTAAGCACGTAGCTTGTTTAAGATGAGATCCCCACGCACACAAATCATGATGACATATAAGAGACAGACAGATATACACACTACTATACAGAATGTCATACAATCAGTTTACAGGTTACTGGTATGAAGGGTGAAAAATATGTACAAAAAAAGAAAGAGAGAGAGGGGGGGGGTAGGTTAGGTTAGGACATGGGGTAGGTTAGGACTTGGACAGGGGCCATTTTTGAATTGCAGCCTCCTGAAGGTGTATCTTTAGGGCATTTTTGAAAGTGAGTAGGGTTTTACACTCCTTTACTCCTTTTGGTAGGGCATTCCACATTTTAGATGAATAGCATGAGAAAGAGTTCATTCCCTTTGTTGTGCCAAATCTGGGTTGAACATGGTTTGTGGAGCTGCCTCTGGTGTTATGATCATGGACTTGATTAACATTTTGGAAGTATTTTGACAAATACAGGGGGATCCCAATGTTGTGGTGTATCTTGAAGACCAGGCCCATAGCAAGTTGCTGTACTCTGTCCTCAACCCTAAGCCATCCAATCCTAGCAAAATGGGCATGGGTTAGATGGGTTTTGTAATTGAGGCCAAGAAGTAGCCTTACAAGTTTGTTTTGGGATGTTTGGAGCCTTGTTTTTAGGGCCTTGGAGGTGTTGTGATACCATGAAGTGCACGCATAATCATAATGACCTTGTATGAGGGCCCCTACAAGAATCTTCAGAGTATTCTTACTGACTTTACGAACAAGCCTCCACATCCTCCGTGTTATTTTGTGGACCTTTTTGATCGTCTTTTCAGCGTTTTTGTCACCTGAGAGGTTTGCCTCCAAGATGGAACCCAGGTAGGTAATTTCCTCCTTTCTTGTGATAACATTTTCACCCACTTTGATCGTGAAACTCTCAGCCTTTCTAAGGTTAGGGTTGGACCCAAAGAGGATGGATTCAGTTTTACCCAGGTGTAATGAGAGTTTGTTGTCGGAGAGCCAGATGCAGATCTTGTTGAGTTCAGTGCTGAGAGTTTTCTCAACCTGCAGCCTGTCCCTGTCCGAGACCAGCAGAGCCGAGTCATCTGCGAACAGGAACAGTTTGCAGTCGCAAGCTGAAGACATATCATTCACATATATCAGGAACAGTAGTGGTCCTAGTATGCTTCCTTGAGGAACACCACAAGTCACTGGGAGGGGAGGGGACTGGGTGCCGTTTACTTCCACCACTTGCTCCCTCCCTTCCAGGTAGGATCTCATCCATTTCACCGACGTGTCATCAAAGCCTATTGCTTTGAGCTTATTGATCATAATTGGGTGATTAACGGTGTCAAAAGCCTTCTGGAGGTCCAGCATGACCATGCCGCAATATTTGCCCTTGTCGACATCTGGTTTGATAGAGTCGTTCAAATAGAGAAGGCATGTGTGACAGGGTCAAAGCAGGGGGGTGAAACCAAATTGTAACATTTTTTATTGATGATGAAAAACCTGTATTACGCACTTAAAAACATCATTCTCTTAACTATATTTCTGCACTGCATGTTTTATGGTTGACAATGTATTTCCCCCCGGTCCCCGAGCCACTTGACATTGGACTCCCCTATAGGCTGTGTGACATTGGCCTTGTGACAGCGGACGGCCAATGTCCCCAGGTCACGCTGGTGGCAGAGCGAATGAGGGCGGAGTAGGGTGTGGCCCACCTTATTCAAAAGTGAGCGCGAGCCACTTGGACAGCAGAGAGACAGGCATACAGGGCAGTGTGGAAGTGACAGCCAGAAGGGACGGTTGTGCACAGGAGGAGCAGACATACCACGGAGCAGAGGTGGGGAATACAGTGATCGCGGCACGTACCAAGCCACCAGCAGCGGACGGTGAGCAGACGGCGCAGTAGCAGCAGAGACGGGGAGGACAGACAGACGAACCAAGGAACGGAGGAGAGGTCCAGTGGCGATAACGTTGCGCGCTTCACACCCTCAAAGCCAGACGTACAGTCTGGCGGGCGAGTAAGTGTCCTTCTATGCAACGTTACCTTTATAAACCCACGGTCCTAAACCTCATATGTGAAATATACCTGAACAGATGAACTGGTTCTAGTTTCTATGATTGCAGGCAATACGCACGAAGACAAGAAGAGACAGTGATTCCTGGCCTAAACCCCCGCTCCAGTTAAACCCCATATAAGGACATTCCCACCTTTTGCATTGAACCGTGATGAGTATATGACATATAGCAATTGAATTGGCACTTGGCACTTTACTGCTTCAGTAATAGTTGGCACTTTAACGCTAAATTCATTATTTATTTGCTATAGTTTGCACAAGCCCTGTCTGGTTTTAGTGTTTGGTGATTGTCTGTATTCCTGTATTTTAGTTAGTGGGCGCATTAGGAGGTTGAGGTTTTAGAATTAGTGTTATATTTTGTTTATGCTTTTCAATATTTTATGGCTTATAGACGCCACTGTATTAGCTTAATAAAATAGATTACCTTTTTATACAAACCTGTTTCCGTCCAGCTTTCTCCAAGGGATATGTGTTGAAGTGTTGTTCTCATTTAAAAGTATTGTACTTACCTGGGTAAACTCGAACCTGTGAATAGCCTAAGAAAGAGTGTTACAGAGGACCCTACCTCTTAAATAAAAAGGTGGCGTAGTCTTGCAGTACCTAACAAACAGTATTATTCTCACAGTAATTACGCACCCCGCACTTTACCGTGCAACTGATATTTTATTGTTGTGAGTTTAATGTGTATTGTTATTTATTTATTATTGAGACAAAGTAAAGAGTGTCAGCATTCTAAAAAGAAGTGGCAAGTTACATGTGACAACCTGGCCACCGTCACATATTTGGCGTAGCGCGGCAGGACTGGGTAGAGAACAACACAAAATCCCTAAGAGAAACTGTATTGAAATTTTGCTGTTTTGCTGCTTTTTGTTTTGTTTTGTTTGGTTGAATCAAGAAAGTAATGATGATGATGCCAGTGTATCCAGGGGCACCGTGGCTACCTAAGTTTTCGGGCATAGAAGGTGAGGAGAAATACAGGGAATGGAGAGAACAGATTAAAGGATTATTGGGCACTCAGGATTTAACAGAGGAGAAAAAAGTTGCTTTTGTAGTACAGACCCTTACTGAGGAAGCTAAGCGACAAATTAGTGTAATTGACAAGGAAGATCGCAATACAGTGGCCAAAGTCTTTAAATGTTTAGACACGTTGTATAAAACATCTGTTTCTGCTTCCCAAGCTCGTGCCTTGTTCTATGGCTGTGCGCAACGCGCAGGCGAAAGTGTGCAGGCTTATATTTTGAGGCTTAGAGAGTTGTTCTGCGGGCTGCGGCGGCTCGACCCAGACACCGCTCCCTCCGATGCCATTCTGCGAGAGCAGTTACTTGTAGGACTGTCTGAAGGCCCTCTGGGTCAAGCCTTAAGAATATATGCCCGTCGAAACCCCACAGAAGACTTCGCCGCCCTAAAAAATGAGGCCTTCCTACTAGACACTGAACATAGAAGAGAAGGGACTGCTGAAATCTTGTGCCATGCTGTTAAACCTGTCTCTATCCCAACACCCTCACAGGAATCTGAATGGAGAGAGAAACTGAAACAGGAGATTATGGAAGACGTCAAATCGCAAATGCAGGGGTTTACGCAGGAGCTCATGAAAGAGATCAGACCGCTCCTTCGACCCAACACCACCGATACACGACCTCGCGGTTCGCCTCCATCTGAACGACGCCGGGAGCCGTACCAACGCAACGAGTGGGATGAGGGAGGTAGGCCGATCTGTAGGAGCTGTAGGCAGTCTGGGCACATTGCTCGCTTTTGTAAATCTGACCCCAATCATTTAAACTAGTACGCCCTGTCGCCGAGGTCCGGGAGACAGGGGTGCAGCGCGCACTCGCCAGATCAAGGGCTAATGAAGTGTTTATTGGGGACTGTCCGACTATTGGGATCACTATGGGAGGAGTCCACTTAAGGGGGTTACTGGATACTGGGTCACAAGTCACATTAATGCAGCAAAGCTTATTTGAGGAAAAATTCTCACACCTAACGTTGGGAAATGGGCCCCTTGTTTTTAAATTACGCGCCGCTAATGGTCTTGACTTACCGTACACTGGCTATGCCATATTGGACCTAGAGCTGGAGGGAATGAAGATCCCAGGGAGAGGAGTTGTAATCGTGAAAGATGAACATTGTACTCAACCGCTGATTATTGGGATGAATGTCGTGAACGCTGTATGGCATGCCCTCTTTAAATGGCCTGGGAGGCCTGTGTTTCCATGTCAGCAGGGAAGGACGCTGTGGAAGGACGCATTCGCCACCTGTAGGAGGGTGGAGGCAGTGACGAACGAAGATGGGTCCATCGGTTATGTGTGGCCGGTCGGCCGGCGGAAGATTCGAATCCCCGCGCAGAGTGAAGTGATGATCTGGGGCCGCGCTTGGAGAGGACCAAATGGAGCGGACTACGAGGCCTTGATGGAAGCCTTGCCGGATGGAAAAGATTTGGGAGTGGCCCGTGCCCTCGTCACGGTGCGCCACGGACGTGTTCCCATACGAGTGTGCAACCCACACGCATATAGTCTGGTCCTGGACCGCCACCAGAAGCTGGGGAGGCTGTACCCGGTGGAAGAAGCGGATGTCCGAGGCGGCAGGGACCTGAGCCTGTCCCTGGGGACCGACGGAGAGGTGGAAGTGGCCGTAATCAGTGTGGAAGATGATGGACCACTGAAGACCCTGCCCGAAGAGATGGAAGTGTTGACGGAGCGTGATGACCTGCCGGAGGCGCAGAAGAGAGAGTTACACGAGATGTTGTGTCGGTGGAAGAAGGTGTTCGCCATCCATGACGAGGATTTCGGACGGACGGACGTCGTGCAACACCAGATACCGACCGGAGACGCGGCACCCATACGAGAGCGACACCGGCCGTTGCCGCCCTCCATGTACCGGGAGATGAAGACCCTCCTGAATGAGATGCTGGAGAAGGGAGTCATCAAGGAGAGTTGCAGTCCGTGGGCGGCACCTATCGTACTGGTCAAGAAGAAGGATGGCAGCTGGAGGTTCTGCGTCGACTACAGGAAACTTAACGCCGTGACGCACAAGGACGCCTTCCCCCTACCCAGGATAGAAGAGACGCTCACCAGCCTGACGAAGGCGCAATGGTTCTCCACGTTAGACCTGGCCAGCGGGTATTGGCAAGTAGGAATGGATCCCCGGGACCGGGAGAAGACCGCCTTTACGACCCCGCTGGGCCTGTTCGAGTTTCAACGCATGCCGTTCGGGCTTTGTAATGCGCCCGCGACGTTCCAGAGGCTGATGCAGCAGTGTCTGAGTGGTCAGGTGACAGAATCCTTGCTGGTATATCTTGATGACATTATAGTATATTCACCTGACTTCTCCTCTCATCTACAGCACCTCGAGCTCGTCTTCCAACGACTGTGGAGACATGGACTGAAGCTGCGGTTAGACAAATGCAAACTTCTGCGGAGGGAAGTGCAATTTCTGGGCCATGTCGTGGACAAAGAGGGAGTGCGGCCCGATCCGGAGAAAGTGGTGGCAGTGCGGGACTGGACACCACCCTCAACGGTCCGCGAGGTCCGCGCGTTTCTAGGTCTAGCGGGTTACTATAGGCGTTTCGTGTCCTCTTTTGCTGCTATAGCACGACCCTTAAACAACTTATTGATAGGAATCCCAAATGACGTAAAATCCCACCAGTGTAAAGTCGAGTGGACTTCGGAGTGCCAGCGGGCGTTTGATGCGTTAAAGAGTGCCCTCACACAAGCCCCGGTGTTAGCGTATGCGGATTATACACAGCCTTTTGTGGTTTACACTGATGCGAGTGGCCGTGGGTTGGGAGCGGTTCTAGCCCAGGTCCAAGACGGTCACGAACGTGTAATAGCTTATGCAAGCCGCAGTCTCCACCCGACCGAGCAGAATGACGCAAATTATAGCTCGTTCAAATTGGAGCTTTTGGCCCTTAAATGGGCCGTGACCGAGAAGTTTAAAGATTATCTCACTGGCGCTCGATTCACAATATTCACGGACAATAACCCTGTTGCGCATCTCCAAACGGCTAGATTGGGAGCTGTGGAACAACGGTGGGCTGCTCAACTTGCGTCGTTTACTTTCGACATCAAGTATCGACCGGGCAAAAACAACGCCAACGCTGATGCCCTATCGCGGTTCCCAGTGCAGCCTGTAGATGTGGCGGCTGTACAATCGACGCCAGCAGCCGGGGAGGATGAGTGGAGAGAGACGCAGGATCGGGATCCAGATGTGCAGGTGGTGAAGAGGTGCGTGGAACGGGGGAGAGCCCCTAATATGGTGGAGAGGAAGAATTGGACTCGGGGAGCGCGGCAACTGTTACGCCAGTGGAACAAACTGATTATACGAAATCATGTGTTATATAGGAAGGTGACCGATCCTTATACCAAAGAACAATACTCACAGATCATTTGTCCAGGTTCACGCAGAGAGGAGGTATGGAGAGGAATCCACACGGCCGCGGCGCATGCTGGGTTGGAGAGGACCTTGGCCCAGCTGCGACGTCGGTTCTATTGGCCAGGCATGGAGGGAGCGGTGCGTCAGTTACAACAGGGTTGTGTCGCCTGCAGCCTGCAGAGGAACAGGTCAGAGCCTCGGGCCCCCTTACAACCCTTTGAAGTCTCATATCCACTAGAAGTAATAGCCATTGATTTCCTCACATTAGGTAGGCCTGCTGATGCGTGGCAAAACATTCTGGTAGCTACTGACTTATTCACCCGTTATAGTTGGGCTATTGCCACCCGAGACCAGACTGCGCACACCACTGTCCGTGCGTTATGGACGCATATTATCCAGCCGTTCGGCTGTCCGGTCCGGTTCCACTCAGATCGAGGCCCCAACTTCGAGTCCGAGTTAATGCACCATTTATGTCAGACTTATGGTATTGCAAAAAGTCGCACCACTCCGTACCACCCGGCTGGGAACGGTGGAGTGGAACGATTTAATCAGACATTACTGAACATGTTGCGATCACTAGACACTGATAAACAAGGAAGATGGAATGAGCACTTACCCGAGTTAGTTCATGCTTATAACAACACGATCCATAGTGCTACGGGTTATGCCCCCGCCTACTTAATGTTTGGCCGACATTTGAGGCGCCCTATAGATGTCCAGTTAGGAGTGCAGTCAGCGCAAGAGCGCATGGGAGTGGGTGGCTGGGTACAGGACCACCAACAGAGAATGGCGACAGCTTATAGGACCGCAGGGGAGAGGATGGGAGAAACGGCCAAGAGGAGAAAGCAGGTTTATGACCGTAGGGCCGGTATTACACCCCTATTACCAGGAGAGAGAGTGTGGATTCGAAATAGGAAGAGAGATGGCCAGGGGAAATTGAGTACGTGGTGGGACCCCGAGCCTTACGCAGTGATGGAACAGGTGGGAGCTACGGGGTTGGTGTACCGAGTCAGACCCGAGAAGGGGGGGCGAGAAAAGACCATACATAGAAATGCGTTGAAAGTGTGTGTAGCCCCCAGGTCGCCCCACGAGGACCCCCCAGCTGTAGTGCAGCCCGAGCAGGTAGAAGCAACAACGCCGCAGTATTATGGGTTTCTCTCCGTCCCGAGAGCACCAGATGAGCCACGGCGCTCGGGAAGAGCAAATATAGGCCAGCCACCCCAGAGGTATGGACATGATTAGGGACAGTTGCAGGGACTGGCAACGGAAAAGTGGGGGGGGATGTGACAGGGTCAAAGCAGGGGGGTGAAACCAAATTGTAACATTTTTTATTGATGATGAAAAACCTGTATTACGCACTTAAAAACATCATTCTCTTAACTATATTTCTGCACTGCATGTTTTATGGTTGACAATGTATTTCCCCCCGGTCCCCGAGCCACTTGACATTGGACTCCCCTATAGGCTGTGTGACATTGGCCTTGTGACAGCGGACGGCCAATGTCCCCAGGTCACGCTGGTGGCAGAGCGAATGAGGGCGGAGTAGGGTGTGGCCCACCTTATTCAAAAGTGAGCGCGAGCCACTTGGACAGCAGAGAGACAGGCATACAGGGCAGTGTGGAAGTGACAGCCAGAAGGGACGGTTGTGCACAGGAGGAGCAGACATACCACGGAGCAGAGGTGGGGAATACAGTGATCGCGGCACGTACCAAGCCACCAGCAGCGGACGGTGAGCAGACGGCGCAGTAGCAGCAGAGACGGGGAGGACAGACAGACGAACCAAGGAACGGAGGAGAGGTCCAGTGGCGATAACGTTGCGCGCTTCACACCCTCAAAGCCAGACGTACAGTCTGGCGGGCGAGTAAGTGTCCTTCTATGCAACGTTACCTTTATAAACCCACGGTCCTAAACCTCATATGTGAAATATACCTGAACAGATGAACTGGTTCTAGTTTCTATGATTGCAGGCAATACGCACGAAGACAAGAAGAGACAGTGATTCCTGGCCTAAACCCCCGCTCCAGTTAAACCCCATATAAGGACATTCCCACCTTTTGCATTGAACCGTGATTGCATTGAACCGTGATGAGTATATGACATATAGCAATTGAATTGGCACTTGGCACTTTACTGCTTCAGTAATAGTTGGCACTTTAACGCTAAATTCATTATTTATTTGCTATAGTTTGCACAAGCCCTGTCTGGTTTTAGTGTTTGGTGATTGTCTGTATTCCTGTATTTTAGTTAGTGGGCGCATTAGGAGGTTGAGGTTTTAGAATTAGTGTTATATTTTGTTTATGCTTTTCAATATTTTATGGCTTATAGACGCCACTGTATTAGCTTAATAAAATAGATTACCTTTTTATACAAACCTGTTTCCGTCCAGCTTTCTCCAAGGGATATGTGTTGAAGTGTTGTTCTCATTTAAAAGTATTGTACTTACCTGGGTAAACTCGAACCTGTGAATAGCCTAAGAAAGAGTGTTACAGAGGACCCTACCTCTTAAATAAAAAGGTGGCGTAGTCTTGCAGTACCTAACAAACAGTATTATTCTCACAGTAATTACGCACCCCGCACTTTACCGTGCAACTGATATTTTATTGTTGTGAGTTTAATGTGTATTGTTATTTATTTATTATTGAGACAAAGTAAAGAGTGTCAGCATTCTAAAAAGAAGTGGCAAGTTACATGTGACAACCTGGCCACCGTCACACATGTGTCAGTGGAGTGGTTTGTTCTGAAACCAGATTGGAATTCGTAAATTAGATACTGTTCGTAGACTATTTTTTCCATGACTTTCGAGATGGAGCTAAGAATAGAAATAGGGCGGTAGTTGCCAGGGTCTAATTGGTTTCCTTTTTTGTACAGAGGGGTCACTCTTGCTTTTTTGAAGTCGTTAGGGACCCGTCCCTGTATGATGGAGAGATTTATTATGTGGGTAATGATTGGAGCAATGGAGGTGGCTGAGTCTTTTAGAAATGTAGCTGTTGATAGATGTTGTCGGGACCTGTGGCTCTGTGTTGTTGGAGTGCACTCAATTTTTTAAACACCTCATCTGTTGACACAGGGGAGAGTTTAAAATCATCTTTGCGTACACCCTGTTTATCGTAAAATGAATCAACATACTCTCCACCATGACTCCCAGAGTGAGGGGGTAGTTTTTCAACTAACTCTGAGGCCACGGTCGTGAAGAATATGTTGAGGATTTTACTCACTTCCCGTTTGGATGAAATGAGAGTGTCATTCACCTTGAGGTTTATGTTTGTAAACCTGGTTTTCAATTTCTTGCTGCAGCCTAGTAGGTTGTTGAATAGCTTCCAGAGCTCACGTGGTTTGTTTTGATGTTCCTCAATTTTGCCATCGAGGTAGCTTTTTTCTGCTAACAACAGCATGCCATTAACCTTGTTTCTTAGCATGTTTTTCTCTTTTTTGAGTTTCGCTACGTGGGATTCGAGACCTTTGTTGAAGCTTTTGGCAAGTTTGATCCTACTTTTATGATAGTCAGAACACTTTTTGTCTCTGACTTTCATGGTAGTAAGGATATCCGAATTCATCCATGGAACCGAGCGGGTTTTGACCCTGATGGTTTTCATGGGAGCCACACTGTCCAAAATTTGAATGAATTTGGTTTTGAAACCAAGCCAAGATTCGTCTACCTGTGTGCTGTTTAGTACGTCGGACCAATCCTGTTTATCTAGTCTGTGATCCAAGTCCTCACTCTTGTAGTTTTTGAGGTCTCTGATCGTGACTGTTTGGTGGTAACCGGTCTTAGGTTTACGTTTCTTTCTGGTGCAGATGATCATGTTATGATCGGATATGCCACAGGTAGAAACACCACTATTGAGGATTTTGTCCTTGTCCGTTGTTAGAATGAGATCTATGATAGTTTGAGTGGAAACACACAGCCTTGTGGGCTGAGTGATCAGCTGGTGGAGTGAGTGCCGATTACAAAACCCCCTGAATGACTTAAACACTGACGCTTCCTTACGGAGCATGTCAGTGTTAAAGTCACCAAGAAGTACTGTCTCCTCATTGTCCACTTTAGCTAAACATTCATCAAGTCTATCATAGAAATCAGTCTGGTTAGGAGGTCTGTATATGGTACCGACTAGCACAGGTTTAGCATTTTCAAAAATTATCTCGACCCACACAGCTTCAATGTCTGCATCATTCAGGTCTTCGCGAAGGATGCAGACATTGTCTTTATGTACATACATGCAACACTCGAAAGCAAGAGCATATGGTACTCATCGATCATCTTATCACTCAGCCACTCGTTATTCTTCACAGCTGCCTTTGGAATGGATCTCACTTTTCTAGCCCTTGTCTGCTTGTGTTGTTAGCATCTGTCTGTGCATTTATGTTTTTGCTCGACCTGCTGAAAGTTGATTAGTTTCACACTATTAGTTTTCTCGTATGACACGACAAAGAAACTAGCTGTGGTCAGTATTTTTTGCATCAGCTCAAAGGTATAGGTATAGCCTGCTGTGTCATTGGATGCATTTTTCATGATATGCCATTGCTGGTCTTTACAGGTGTACAATGACACATATGGTGACTTGTCAAAAAATGCACAAATACTGGATACAGCATAATCATTTTGGTGGTACAGACAGGAGAGAGTGAACGTTTTGGGAATTTCTGCACCAGATCTTAGCAGGAGAAGTAAAGTCTGTGGGCTGTGAATTACTTTATAGGTTGATAAGCTTAAGTCCTGCTTACATGTTTCACATTGGTCAAGTTGAGCAGGAAATGTTTTTGCAACTGCGTCCAAGATGCCTTTTTGTGACACTTCAAGTGGCTGCACTATGAGTTCTGACATGTTCTTTCTAGATGGTACGGCCTGGTCACCACATTGAGTACAAATATAGCGACCAAGACTTTTAAGGCAAAGCAGGTAATTTCCAAGGAAAAGAGCCCCAAGTGTGTCAGCCACAAAGCTGTTTAATATTTGGCGCACGTCTGTCATAGAAAATTGCCGAGAGACGAATGACACCATTGTGTTGGCAACATTCTCAAGCGCTTTGTTAAACAAAGCTGGGGACTGCGCTGCTGCTGCAAGCCGTGTGTGACATTTTTGGAAAGCAGATGTCTGTTTTAGAAATGTTAGTATTGGTAATGGTATGGCTTCATGCATATTGTGATTTGGTCTTTCATTGCAAAAAATCACATCCACACCATGGCCAATATCTTCCAAATTGTCCTCTATTGTGATGCCAGCATTAAGTGATGCATCACTACATTTCACATAGAAATAAATGTACCCATGTGGTTTTGCCAATTGCAATGCATTTGCTGGTTGGAGGATTTTTATATTTGTATCATCTGCTCTAATTACAACATTGTCATAAAGCAAATGTGCCCAGAAGTGTCCGGCTTTGGCCACAGAGCCTGCATGACAAATGATTGAGCCCAACTTATACTTAATTTTACTGCTGTCACGAATGGGAATTTTGATTATATCAGATGGGACTACAGGCGTGTGGCGCACCCTCCCACCATTATCAACACGGGGCACAGAAAGAGTAATGACATCAGGAGCATCAATCCAACATATTTGTCTCTTCATTGCTGAACCACATGCTGTACATCTCTGTTGACCTTCACCTTCCATGATTGTGTGTTCGAAAAGAGAATTGAGGGACTCACATTTCTGTGTTAGCGGTAATGCAAAAACAGCAGGCGCGCATGAATTGCTTTCAACTTTCGATGCACATTTTTTACAGATGTCTGTATGTTTTGCCATAGCAGTTGTTTGGACACTACAATCATGCAACCAGGTGAATAATTGGTGTATCAAATCTAGTGGGTCATTGTGCATTGACAAGGATAACGCTGGGATGCTCTTGACTAATTCTTGAGTGACACCTTGGATTGTTTTAGCATCAAATGTGTGCCCGGATGAGAGTTGCTAAATTCCCTGGCATTGACGAAATCTCAACCATACAAGTAGGTGTCAACTGTTTCAATTTATCTTGTACTACTTGCAGATGCAGTATCGATTGTAGGGTTGCATTTAGCCAACAATTACTCTCGTTATTTGCAAACCTGCATATACTATTGCATATTTCCTCATTTGTGCCTCTGTTTTGTGCCTTTGTTTTGTCTGGCACACTTGCTGAGCTGTAATTGCGTGAGAAAATCTTTGAATTTGCTGGTGGCCTACGTTGATAAGAGCATCTCAGCTGGGGCGGCACAGTTTTACTTTTGTTCCACGGTTCTACAGGTGGTGGGCGTGGACGCCGTGATGCCTGTGATGTCCTGTAGCCTACTTTGGCAGTGATATCTATGGCTGACTGCTTGTATTGTTTGCGTATGTGCTGTATACATTCGTCAAGTCTGTGTTTCTCATTTCGTAGAAGCAACACTTTTGTGTTTTTGAACATGGCCTCACTAATAGCTGTGCTTTTCTTACCCTGGTTTATTTGCGCAGCATAGGCTCTAGAGAATCGCTGCAAATCACCTGAGAGTAGATCTGACCATTGGAATTGGAATAGTTGGGAGGAAGTTTGAGAACAGTTTGTTTAAAATAGTTTCTCCATGGTATTGATTTTTACCTGTGTCATTGCTGGTTTTAATTGTATTATTGGCTGTAGCCCTTAGTTGTTCAAAATAGTCTTTGAAGGGAGATGTACTTTCACAAACATCAGCAGTCAAGTCAAATATATCATCAACCGCAGTATCATCTGAATTGTCTTTTCGATCATGCTCTTTATCAATAATTCCTGCAATTCCTGGCAGCTTCTGTGTTTCATACTTAATGTGGCCAAGACTAGCTTCCACCTCGCTGGAGTTCCTTTTGCTACCAACCCTGATGTACAGCACTTTGATCGGTCTTTGGTTGTTTTTAAATGTGCTTTATAAATAAAATTCACTTGACTTGACTAAAGTAAAAATACCTCAAAATTGTACTTATAGCAGGAAAAAGAATAAAAGCAGATCTATAAGCTTGTGTGCATATATATTGGCTTTTTGTGTATAGGCTAGGAATAAATGTCATAAGTTAACCACATAAATAATATATTGTGGTGATTGATTTATGTTTTTATTGACAAAACGTGCATACATGCATGACCATATATTTGTATTTTGTACATAATCTGTCAAAAGGATAAAACAAAAAAGCTCAAGAGGTTATTCCCATTGTGGTCCTTTGAGTGCAAATGATGTGTAAACTGAGTTTACATAGGTACATTCATACAATTTTAACATACTTGATACTTCATACTTGAAGTAAAATAGCAAAGAACAACATGGATATGTAAAAGAAACCTTATGTAGGCAACAACAAAACAATGTTTTTGTAGTTGTGAGCATGTAGATTGGCTATTTCTGAACAGCATAAGTATAAATCAGGCTTAAGGGGTTAACTTATCTATGCTGAATAATTGCAGGAAGCAATGAATATAAATATGAGTATATAAAAGGTAATTATGTAATTCTAGGTGTCTGCTTTAATCAGGGTTGGACTGATAACATATAATTATTACCTAACTACAGCAGAATGAAAGGAGAGGGTTCATTTCCTGAGACATTTAGCAGGGAAAAACGAAAGAAATAATATAAGGTTTTCAGGTTACACTTTACACTTGCAGGACAAACATTAATTAGAGAATGCATGCTTAACCATTCAAACTTTGAATGGTTAAGCATGCATTCTTGAATTTCAAAGTATTTCTAACCTATAATGCAGTGGTTTTCAAACCTTTGAATAAATTCCTGTTACAAATGGCCCATATTTAGGTGTGAAGTGCACATTTGATGGGGGTCAATAGCCTCAATCTGGAACAACCTGGCAAACTTGCCACTTGGAAGTGTTTTAGTATGAGCCATTTAAAAGGCATACATCATAAATGTATTTTTAAAATAGATTTGTGTCTTTTAAAAAACATTACAAAATCTTATTTTGAAGGCAACCGGAAACCTTATTTCTGCTAGCTCGAAAACCGGAAGTCCAATTTCTGCTCACGGAACGGAGCTAATGTTTCTATTGACCCGACTTTTCCTTCCGGTGAAATATTTTATTTTCTGTCCAAAAAGTGTATTTTAGACGTGAGGTGGGGGCTCCGAGTGTCCCCACTGAGATAAGTAGGCTTTCAACATTTTAAAACCGTCTTTGTTTTGGTGAATAGCAAAAGTGTACTCTTTATTTTTACTGAAGACGAGAGGCTGTGCTATGGCGGTATGCGGGCAACGGCTCTAAAGTAACATAGCGTTAAGAAGAACTCTTTCTAACGCTAGTATGGACCAAAGTGGTGCCCGCAGCGCATGCGTAGATCGACCAAAACAAAGAGCACAGACAGCCTGCAGTGGCACAGACAAATCTTTATTAGATCTATAGATCTACACATAAACTACAATGCCTCTTCGGGTAATCATTTCATTTCCGTGTGTTTTATAAGAGAGTGTTGGCTGATTCCTCGTGGGTTAAAGAGGGTCGATTATGTTCTCATGGTATTTGCCAAATATAGCTAGCCTAGCAATATTGACATCATGCTAGCTAATGTAGCTAACAGCTTGCTAAGTGGTTGCTATCCTGCTAACGTTATCTGTTTGTAGGTTTAAATAGGTTAGCATTCTAACATAAATGTCTACCAATGTAAAGTGTATGAATGGTTGTTTAATTGTTTGGTTAACTTTAAATGTCAATCATTTTCCATACGTGACTTGTTCAGCTAACAAAAAAACGAACAAACTTAGCCCTGAAAGCGTCATGTGAACCATGGCTAGAACAAACTGTGCTTACAGCGGAGTGAGAGGTTCGTAATGGGGCTAGTTCACACGGTTATTTTTATTTTTTATATATAGGACTTCAGTTTTCAGCTTACCTGCCGAGGGCTGCACACGGGTAAAAAAAAAATTGTGGTCAGGCCCCAGCGAGAATTGAACTCGCGACCCCTGGTTTACAAGACCAGTGCTCTAACCCCTGAGCTATGGAGCCAGATGAAGCAGTAGTGATGCAATATTGATCCAAGAAGTACTCACATGTTGCGCTTGAGTGAAAGTAACCCTATTGCAGAAATAGTCTGTCACAAGTACAAGTTTGGTATTCAAAATTTACTTGAGTAAAAATACAAAAATATTGGCACAAAAATATACATAAAGTACAAAAAGTATAAAGTACTCATTATGCATAATGTCCCATTTCACAAGTTTTCAAATGTATAAAAATGTTTTGAAAATAGCAGATCTACACGCTCACTTGTGCACTTGCAGAAGTACTTGTACTTAATTACTTTCCCCCACTGGACACATGCCTATTTTTACTACATTGCTAAGGAGGGTTACGTGTCTCTAAACCTACTCTTTGTTTTGTCTTATAAAGAGGCTTAAAGAGACAGTCTAAATCTCAGAGTTACAGATCTTTAAGGGTTCATTTGGAACCATGAGGGGCCCTGGATCCCACTTTGAGAACCACTTTGTTTTATTGATTGATTACTTTATTAACAGTTTGTAAACAGTACAATTATTGTTAAGAGGATAACACAAAAAGCGTCTTGTTTCCATTGTGGTCCTGGGTATTCAATTCATCAAGACATTCAAAGACATACAAGACATCATTAACGCTAGAAGCAACTGGTCTTTATTTCTATTTTAATTGTATTTTTCATTACAGCATTCTTATCATATTGTCGTATACTGTTTTGCTGCTGTTGCACAGTCTGACGGACAATGACCACCAACATCTTGCTGCTTGTATGACGTGAGTGACAATAAAACCTGGTTCTTCTTGATTCTCTCTCTTTAGTGTCACACTGACTCCAGTGCATCAGAGTGACAGATCAACCAGGCCTCAGCATCTCTCTACCTACCAGCCCCCTGGCCACTGCCCAGTGAGAGGAACCACCGCGATGGACAGTGAGAGGACGGCAGAAGACATGGAGGGCATCTGCGTGCTGCCAGACCTCACCACCATCAAGACGGAGTCCGGTCCGGACGACCCAGGCGTCACGCAGAACGTGGCCATGGGCATCAAGTTCATCCTGCCCAACCGCTTCGACATGAACGTGTGCTCCCGCTTCGTCAAGTCCCTCAACGAGGAGGAGAGCAAGAACATCCAGGACCAGGTCAACTCGGATCTGGAGGTGGCTTCCGTTTTATTCAAAGGTAAACTTACTGTTAGGGAATTTGGTGGTTCTCAAACGTTTTAATTTCAAGGACCACCATAACTCTGAGAGTGTACAAATGGAACCATTTTGGTTCCATTTGTACACTCAGAGTTACAGATATGTAAGGGTCCATTTGGAACCCCCTATCGGAATTGTTAAAGGGAACCATTAAGGGATCTGACCGTTAAGAGGGAATCGTTAAAATCCTAAAGGATCCCAACCCTATGTGTGAATGTATTTGAGTAAATACTCAATACATATGTTTTACTGGTCAACAGACTACAGATTAGGAGATCGCTTCATCACTGTCTGCTTGAACTGCTATATTTAGAATGATGAAACATGATGACACATATGATATCTGGATGGGTCAAACTGACCAGTTACTGGACACTTGTGTACTGGTCACTAAATTACGATGGTAAGGAGACAGGACATACTAGGACATCGACATGGATGCTGGATGCAGGATGTTCATAATAAAGAAACACCTTGTGATTGGTGGGTAAGAATAGATTAAGGGTGCATAAGCAGCCAGGAATTACACGGAAGCGTGCACGTTCGCTCGCTTGCTAGCTTAGCTTGCCAGATTAGACCTAGAACTCATGTTGTAAAATGTACTTCCCGCTGAATAAATAGTAAACATGCACACTGGTCTGTCATCTTTGCTCAAAGTGCCTTTTTTCTAGAGAGATTCCATTACTTTAAATTGCATAATCTTTGTATCCACAAAAAGTTCCCTGTTGAAACTAATACTACTTTTTTCCACTTTGTGCTTTTCTCCTCTTCCAGCGGAGTGCAACATCCAGACGTCACCGTCGCCAGGAATCCAAGTGCGTCACGTTTACACTCCGTCCACCACCAAACACTTCAGCCCCATCAAACAGTCCACCACACTCACCAACAAGCACCGAGGCAACGAGGTCTCCTCCACCCCCCTGCTGGTGCACTGTGAGTATGACACCAAGCTACACCAGGGGTTCTCAAACTTTTAAATATAACCCATTAAGACCTGTGGCCGATACTACAAATGCAACTTTTTTGTGCCAAGGACCCCCAAAATGACATGTATTTGACCCCCAATCCGAAAATGTTTTGTGCCAGGGACCCCTGAAGAGAAGATTTGTGTTGAAAAAACATATGCAAAATGTTTCAAACACTTTCAAGATTTCTCAAAAATAGCAGATGTACAAGCTCGCAGCACGGCACGAAGTGACGCGCTGTGAGCTTGTATATCTGTTATTTTTTTAATAGAGACCATGCAATACGTTAACTCTCACATCTCTTCTCATCATCTCAGCCCTGTCTATTCATCAACTGGCAGCCCAGGGGGAAATGGTGTTCCTGGCCAGTAGGATTGAACAAGGTAAACGGCTCTTTGTTGTTATGAAGAAAGCACATTTCCTAAGGTGAGTTAAGAAGAAACCACATGCAACGTTTTGATTGTGTTTCGTCTTCTCGACAGAGACGGTGATCAACCTCCAGGACGAGGAAGGCTTCACCCCCCTCATGTGGGCAGCTGCACACGGACAGATAGCTGTGGTGGAATTCCTACTTCAAAATGTGAGAGTACTAGCTTTATTGTCTGGGCTATATTGTCTTATTCACTTACTAATATTAATAATAATTATTATAATAATTATTATTATTATAAGACAGACATCTTGAAGTGGCATTTGTAGAATTTGCCTCAAATATAACAACCAAAATGATATTTCCCCACGTTTAGGCTGCTGACCCAAACCTCCTGGCCAAAGGCAGGGAGAGCGCCTTGTCCCTGGCCTGCAGTAAGGGTTACACTGACATAGTGAAGATGCTCATTGACTGTGGAGTCGATGTCAATGAATATGACTGGGTAAGTTCTGCTGCCTGTCCTCCTAGTTCAGTCAGGAATGGATAAAATATATTTTCATTGAATATAAAATGAGCAATACATTTATCTTGCTTTGGCGATGAATTGGATCTTCTTTGAGGTACTCTGAGAAGGCACATGTGAGTTTGTTGTGTGGTGACGCTGTCACTCTCTGGATTTCAGAATGGAGGCGCCCCTATTCTGTATGCTGTCCATGGGAATCACGTACGCTGTGTGGAAATCCTCTTAGGTGAGAACTAATGCCTGATTTATGCTTCATCGTGCGTGTCGTGTCCTGTGCCAAAGAAATTGCCCGTCTACAAGCACACAACACGTCGTGATGCATCTCCATTTTTAAGGTTTGGTTTATTCCTTGAATAACGGTTGTAGTACTGGTTAAGTGAAGGAAGAAAGACTACAATCATCAATTCCATACATACTGTACTGTACTCCAGTCCATACAGTGTTTACTTGATTAGTCAATCCCAAGCCGCCGATTACATGATTACACCAAGAGTGTTCTCCAATCATTTACAGCATATGCTGCTGTCACCAAATGTTTGGACAGTAACGGTCACATTACTGTCCACATTATTGACTCAAAGTGAGCTACACGTGACGCGTGTAACTCACTTGATACGGCAAAGTATAGATCAGGCTTAACATTTGGTTCCATCTGGAGATGGGTGACTTAATCCGTTATTATTGATAAAGTTGCTAGCCATGATGGGTTTAGACCATGTTTTTTTTAAATGTAACCATATGAATATGTGCAGTAATTGGGTATTGGCATTATTCTGGCTTGCAGAGAGTGGAGCTGACCCCACCATTGAATCTGATTCTGGATTCAATGCCATGGATATGGCTGTTGCTATGGGCCATCGGAATGGTATGTATGTTCAAACACACTGTAGTAGGCCCCCTCCTTTTTCCCTCTACACCAAATACCTTCGCTGAAAATATCCATTCTGCAAGGTCAGTTTGGGATACCAATTGTATCTAATCAGAACTGAGAAGAACCCCACTCAGATAATATATCGGCTTCAATTTTATAATGTTCCAGTTCCAGTTCTGTCTTTGTTTAACCCATTGAACCGGGAAAGCATCTTGTGTCATTTTAGATTTGAGCTAAAAAGCATTATTTTATACTTTAAATAGCAGATAAACAAGCTCATAGCGTGTCACTTTGTGCTGCGCTACGAGCTTGTAGATCTGCTATTTTTGAAAAATCGTGACAATTTGTGAAAATCTTTGAATGTATATATTTTTAAAGCGAACATTTCTTACTAAAGTCTTTGCTTCTAGGGTCCCTGGAACAAAATATTTTGAGATTGGAGGTCGGCGACCAAATATATATAATTTTGGGGGTCCTTGACTTGAAATAGTTTGAGCACCACTGATATAGCAACATACGTTTTTCATGTATGTTGCTATATCAGGAGTTAATCACTTCCTGTTTTACTTATTTATCCTGAATGATTGAGTTCTCTCAGTACTGAAATTGATGTGATCTGTCTGTCTGTCTGTCTGTCTGTCTGTCTGTGTAGTTCAACAGGTGATGGAGGCACACTTACTAAAGCTGCTGATGGGGATCAGGGAATGACCAAAGGACAGCCAACTCATACCGGCAGAATCGTGGCTCACAACAACCAGGGTTTGCCTCTGCTTTTGATATCCTCCCCTCTGGTCATTCACGTTTTATCCCTGTTTTTGGTCAGACCGAATGAAATACCTGCATTTCCTTTTGAGAAGTGTAGACTGTCTGATATGTTTGATATATATATATATATGTTTGATAATATCACAGTTTCAAAATATGTATGTTGACCACCCTGGCAATTAACCCTAACCCATTACTTTTTTTGTTTCATTCAAAAATAGTGAAAAGAGTACATCTAAAATCTTGCATTGTTTTGTAGAAGTATACAAGAAGTATATAGGGCTTTAGTGGGTTTTTCTTTTACAAATCAAACCCTGGTCACAACTATGCTAGACCACTATGTAGCAGACTGTGGACATATTTTGCCATAAGCTAATATTTTGAAGGCAAGAGTGAATTTGTTTATTTTGAGGACGGAGTCAGATATTTCATGAAGACATGGTACCCTGTGTTCCCAATTTAATGTAGAATTATGTTAATCCAAACCGTTAAAAGTCGAGCTGAAATGAAAAATGCCTTTTTTTTAGATGTGAGTTTGTAGATCGGCTATATTTATTTGTGGTTAATGTTGCCAGTTTGCCATGTTCAGAAATGTGTCAGAAAGAACCTGAGCAGCCTTCGTAGAGTGCATAAACTGTGACCTGTCTGCTTTCAAATGGGTAAAAGTCAAATACATGAACACTTTCACATGTACTTATCTTGTAAGGCATTGTGTGTACACGGCACAAAGGGTCATAGGTTAATGAAGTTAGTGTTGTTTTATGTAAAATGTGATTGTTATTGGGATATACATGATGCAGACTGCACCAGGAGTTTTATTCTTGTTCTGTCTTGAATGTGCCAGACTGCGTTAAGTTGGTCACTGTTGTAAGCTGTCAACATGCGAGGTCAAGGGTTCAGTTATGCCATGTAGAAGTACATCAGTGTTGTTTGTTCATATCGAGGTGTTCACCTTTAGTACAATTTAGTACGGTTTCATAAAGTTAATGTGGTGCTATTTTCCTTTGTGTGTAAGACTTGTGCTTTTCTCCAGTGGTAATTATAATGAGAACAATATAAGTTATTGTCTATGTACACATGTTTAATTTATGTCAAGTTTGTTGTAACAAGCCTAAAAGGCTCATCCAAGTGAAATTGCCTGACAATTATAAAACTCATCATTTGGATTTGGTCTGTCTTTTTCTGTTTGTTGTAGAATTCTACTCTTTTTTTTTTTAACTTAATCACATTAACTACATTCGATTAATAAACTTGTATGCTTTATTGATCCTAAGCCACAGAAACCATTTCAACAGTATAGATAATTTTCAGGAAAAAGTAGCTAGCACATTTCAATGAGCACATAACTGGTGTAATTGGGAAAAGTGAGATTAACTTGACTCATCTATTCATCAAAGCAAACATTTATTCCAGACTAGTAGTTGTGGAACATTTGGTGACCCTCAGTGCTGTCAAGTCTTCTCGACACCCCTGGGATTCCACTTTCCATTCTTGGAGGCCTCGTCAAAGTTCAACACCGAGATCTGAGACAAAAAATTGGGTGGTAGTTTTAATCCAGTGAGGAGGGCCCTCTGCTAACAACACACACTGTGTGCCTGTCATCGTGACACCCAGAAGAACACTGTTCAGAAATTGGGTGTTTATGTGAAACGTGATAGCAGGTGTAAAACTATCCCGACCTCCATGCTCATCTCATCGGCTATAAGGCAAGCCGCACAAACCGCTGGCATATAGAAGATCAAAGAATGGCCACAACAGCTCTCAAAGAAATCTGTCATTCCCACACATTTGGCTCAAAGAGTTGAGCATTGGAATGGAAGCGATTCAAAAGGTCTGAATGTACATGTTTCACTAGTGAGGTCACATGACGTTGCTGTTGGCCAGAAACCTTGTATGTCCAATATTTCATTTTTTTTTTAATGTGTTGTAGTAAATGTATGCCCTACTACTTCTCATAATGTCATAATAATAATGTCATAATACAGTGTCACACAAAAGTAGCCAAAATAGCCAATCTACAAGCTCACAACGCGGCATGTTGGGAGCTCGTAGAATAGCTATTTCTGAAATGTTTTTAAGTGAAAGTTGAGGCAGTTAAGTCTGTCTGTGGGTTTTATAAACATTGAACCAATGAAAACAATTAACAACAGCTTGTGACTAAATAGCTACAATGGATCCATTGGAAGACAAGTTATTTTTTTTGCCCATTTCCTGAAAAGTAACAGTTTTGGACATCGATCGATTGATAGAATACTTTATTAGTCAGAAATGTAAAACAGCACGAGGTGCAGTCAGACATTTAGGCTAAAAGGATAACACAAAAAAAGTCCTGGGGACTCTTGTTTCCATTACGGTCCTATACATCATTGGTTCTCAAAGTGGGGTCCGGGGACCCCCTGGGGTACTTGAGGGGGTTCCAGGGGGTCCCCAGCTAAATGATGGACAGGAACCAAATGGACCCTTATGGGTCTGTAACTCTGAGAGTGTTAAATTAACATTGGTTTTACAATGTGAATTGGGGTCCCAGAAATGCCATTAAATGGGGGTCCGTAGCCTAATGCATGTCAAACTGGGGGTCCTTGAAATTAAAATGGTTGAGAATCACTGCTAGAGAACCGTAAAAACCTTCTCTTATTGGGGTCCCTGGCTTATCTTTTCAAATGGGGGTCCGCGGGGTAATAAGTGTCAATTAGGGGGTCCTTGACATGAAAAAGTTTGAGAACCACACTGCTATACATACAAGGTTTCCACCGGACAGCGACGATAAAAGAAACGTATCTCTCAAACAATAACGTGGTGATGGCATTGGCAGTTGTTAACCTCCGTGTCATCAGGCCTCAGCTGGATACATATGTAATCGTTTGTTACATTAGCGAACGCTTGGAAAGGGGAGAGCCCTGAGAACAGCCAGGGTAATTGTAATAGCAACCTCATGTGTTTGGTTCATTTTCTCCACAAAGAAAAGCAAACTGGGTTTAGAGAACTCATAAACAACGAACACACGTTTCAAACACCACCGGTGATGTAAAGTAACTAAGTGCATTTACTCAAGTGCTGTACTTAAGTAGAATTTGGCTTTTCTTTTTTTTACTTTACTGGAGTATTTCCAGTTTTCAGTACTTTTACTTATACTTCATAGGCCTACATCTCAGAGGCAAAATTGTGCTTTTACTTCACTACAATTATTTGAAAACCTTAGTTACTAGTTACTTTGTAGATTCTGATTATTATTACAAAACATACATTAGGCCTACCCACTTCAACCCAAAATAAATTTCTACAAGCTCACAATGCATTGCGATGCTATGCATTGTGAGCTTGTAGATCTGCTATTTTGATTCTCAGACAATTTATACATTTGAAAACTTTTTAAAATGGGACATTCTGCATAATGAGTACTTTCTACCTTTGGTACTTTAAAGTACATTTTGATACTAATACTGTACCTTTGTAGTAAAGTAAATGATGAATTCCAGTCTTTAACTTGTAACATACTATTCCTACATTGCAGTATTGATACTTTTACTTAAGTAAAACATTGAGTACTTTTTCCACCACTGTCAAATACCCAACTCAGTCCACACAACCACATCTTCATCTCTAACACTTTAACTGATGGATTTATCTTTGCATGGACGCTTTTTAGAACCCAAAAGAAAACAAACCTGCCAAGGAAAATATATACAATTCCGGGACGCAGGCTGAAGTTCAAATGTACACGTCCATAATCACAGTATAACCACAGGACACGGACATGAAAGTAATGATTATGTATCTGTGAAACAGTTTGAAAGGAGCCCCCCCCACACACTTTCCTAAACAATTTGTACAATTATGTGAAATTATGATGTTTTGGTGTTATAATTCTAAACACATGTTCCTCTACGTACAATATGTAGAATTATCAGTGGTGGAAGAAGTACTTGTATATTTTTCTTAAGTAAAAGTAATACCACAATATAAAAGTACTCTGTTAGAAGGAAAGACCTATCTGGAATGTATTGTCTAACCTAAATGTGTCATCATGGCATCAGCAAACAAATCAGTCAGCTTCATATATGGGCACAAAAGAGGGCATGCCCATAAATGGGCATATACTGATGACATCAGGGATCTCAATATGGGCTTAAAAGGGACAAGGACTGATAGATAGAGATATCTCCATATATGGGCATATCAGCATGCCCATATATGGAGATATACTGATGACATTAGGGGATCTCCAAATATGGGCATAAAAGGGACTCTCCATATCTCTGTATGTATGTATGTCTGTAATACACGTATCTCGAGAACCGTTCGACCGCCCGACTTCAAATTCGGCACACACGAGAGAGTACAGTGTGGGGATGCCCATATATGCCCATATACTGATAACATCAGGGATTTCCATATATGGCCATAAAAGGGACAAGGACAGACAGATATAGAGATATCCATATATGGCCATAAAAGGGGTACAGGTAGACAGACAGATATAGAGATTTCCATATATGGCCATAAAAGGGGTACAGGCAGACAGACAGATATAGAGATCTCCATATACGCCATAAAAGGGATACAGGCAGCTAGACAGATATAGAGATCTTCTCCATATACGGCCATAAAAGGGATATAGGCAGACAGACAGATATAGAGATCTCCATATATGGCCATAAAAGGGGTACAGGTAGACAGACGGTTAAAACGGGTGTATGACAACGGGTATAACGGGTATTGCATAACAGGGTGGGGCATGCATTCCTATTTTCATTGTTCCCAATTTAGGCCCAAGTAGGCCGGTGCCGAATGGGCACAGGTCAAGACTTTCCAGTACGGCCAATCCCCCATATATGGATCCCTCATATATGGCCATACGTATACTGATAACTTCAGGGATCTCCATATGGGACACAGGCAGAAAGACCTCCATATATGGGTATAAAAGGAACAAGGATAGACACATAATATAGAGATCTCCATACTGTATATGGGCACAATAGGGACACGGACAGACGGGTATACTCTGACAACGGGGCGGGGCATGCATTCCCTATTTGCATCGTTCCCAAGTAGGCTGGTGACCAACGGTCACTGTTCTAGTGGGCATAAAAGGGACAAGGACTGACAGATACAGAGATCTCCATATATGGGCATATTAGAATCCCCATATATGGGCATATACTGATGACATCAGGGATCTCCATATATGGGCATAAAAGGGACACGGACTGACAGATACAGATATCTCCATATATGTCGGGCTCAATGCATACGTGTTCTTGTCACAGACTTGTTGCCATGGTTACGCGGCCGGCCGCCACGTCACGTCTATGGTCTACGTCGGCTCACTGCTGTCTCCTTATTGGTCAATAAGTCGATGATGACCAGTGACGTCACAGCGGTGCCAGCTATATAAAGCAGGGATTCTGATGGCTACAGAACAGTTGAGTTTGGAGCTACTGTGAGTTCAGAGAGAAACTAACACTGCGCCACTCAGTAGTAGTGAAGAAAGAATATTTTTACAAGAAGAAAACAGAGAAGAGAATATACACCAACATGGTCATGGATCGAGGTTACATGCAACAAGTAGACTGCGAGCTGCTCTTGGACCCAGCATGGGAGAAGGTGCAGAAGAAGACATTCACAGTTTGGTGCAACTCCCACCTGAGGAAAGCAGGCAAGCAGATTGAGAACATAGAGCAGGACTTCCGGGATGGGCTGAAGCTCATCCTGCTGTTAGAGGTCATCTCAGGCGAACGCCTGGCCAAACCAGAGAAAGGCAACATGCGAGTCCACAAGATCTCCAACGTCAACAGAGCACTGGACTTCATCGCCAGCAAAGGAGTGAAGCTGATCTCTATCGGAGCGGAGGAGATTGTGGACGGTAACGTTAAGCTGACCCTCGGCATGATCTGGACCATGATCCTCCGCTTCACCATCCAAGACATCTCTGTCGAGGAGAGGTCAGCCAAGGAGGGCCTGCTGCTATGGTGTCAGAGGAAGACTGCACCCTACAAGAACGTCAACGTCCAGAACTTTCACATCAGCTGGAAGGATGGCCTGGGGTTCTGTGCCCTCATTCATCGGCACCGCCCGGAGCTCATTGACTATGATAAACTGCACAAGGATGATCCAACGACCAACCTGAATACCGCCTTCGCAGTGGCAGAAAAATACCTGGACATCCCCAAGATGTTGGATGCAGAAGATATCATTAGTACCGTGAGGCCAGATGAGAAGGCTGTCATGACGTATGTGTCGTGTTACTACCACGCATTCTCAGGCAAACAGAAGGCAGAGACAGCCGCCAACCGGATCTGCAAGGTGTTGGATGTCAACCAGGAGAATGAGCAGCTAATGAAGGGATATGAGAAGCTGGCCAGTGATCTGTTGGATTGGATCTGTCGCACCATCCCTTGGCTGAAGAACCGTGTTCCAGACAACACCATGCAGGCCATGCAGCAGAAGTTGGAGGACTTCAGGGACTACCGACGCCTCCAGAGGCCACCCAAGGTGCAGGAGAAGTGTCAGCTAGAGATCAACTTGAACACCCTGCAGACCAAGCTGAGGCTCAGCAATAGGCCCGCCTTTATGCCCTCTGAGGGCAAGATGGTGTCGGACATTTCCAATGCGTGGGGAAACCTGGAGGGAGCAGAAAAGGGCTATGAAGAATGGCTCCTCAATGAGATTCGCAGGCTGGAGAGACTTGACCACCTGGCAGAGAAATTCCGCCAGAAAGCAGCCATTCATGAAGCCTGGACCAACGGTAAGGAGGACATGCTGCAGCATCAGGACTACCAGACAGCCTCTCTGTCAGAGATCAAAGTTTTGCTGAAAAAACATGTGGCATTTGAGAGCGACCTGGCCGCACACCAGGGCCGTGTGAAGCAGATCGCTACCCTTGCAAAGGAGTTGAAAGAGCTGAACTACTATGACTCTCCCACTGTGAGTGCTCACTGCCAAAGGATCTCTGAACAGTGGGATGTTCTGGAAGCCCTGTACCTGAAACGTAAGGAGACTCTGCAGACAACCGAGAAGCTGCTGGAGACCATTGACGAATTGTACCTTGATTTTGCCAGAAGAGCGTCTCTGTTTAATAACTGGATGGAAGGTGCTATGGAGGACCTGCAGGGCATCTTCATTGTTCACACCATAGAGGAGATCCTGGAGTTAAGAACAGCCCACGAGCAGTTCAAAGCCGCTCTTACAAAGGAAGACAAAGAACGCCAGGCCATTCTAGGCATCCAGAATGACATCGCCACGATCGTCCAGACCCATAATGTCAACATGGCTGGCACCAACCCCTATACCAAGGTCAACCACCAGGAGATAAACAACAGATGGGACAAGGTCACACAGCTAGTGCCTCAGCGCGACCAGGCCTTGAGCGAGGGGCATGCCCAGCAGCAGAACAATGAGTGTCTGCGTCAACAGTTTGCCAAGCAAGCCAATGAAATCAGACCCTGGACCCAGACCAAGATGGACGAGATTGGCCGTATCTCCATCGAGATGAAAGGCACACTGGAGGACCAGCTAACACACCTGCGTCAGGATGAGAAGAGGATCGTTAACTACAAGACAAAGATCGACCAACTAGAGGGACAGCACAAGCTCATCCAGGAAGCACTCATCTTCGACAACAGGCACACCACCTACACCATGGAGCACATCCGAGTGGGCTGGGAGCAGCTCTCCACGACCATCGCCCGCACAATCAATGAGATTGAGAACCAGATCCTGACGCGGGATGCCAAAGGCATCAGCCAGGAGCAGATGAATGAGTTCCGAGCCTCCTTCAATCACTTTGACAGGGATCACTCTGGTACTTTGGGCGCAGAGGAGTTCAAGGCTTGCCTCATCAGCCTGGGCTTGGACATTGCCAACGATTCACAGGGTGAAGCCATGAGCAACGTGAATGCCGACCGACTTGGCATGGTCACCTTCCAGGCCTTTATCGACTTTATGTCCCTTGAAACCGCCGACACAGACACTGCTGACCAAGTCATAGCCTCTTTCAAAGTCCTGGCAGCGGATAAGAATTACATCCTAGCCGACAAGCTGCGTGGGGAGTTGCCACCCGACCGGGCAGAGTACTGCATCGCCAACATGGCCCCTTACACTGGCCCTGATGCCATCCCAGGAGCCCTCGACTACATGTCCTTCTCTACCGCGCTGTACGGTGAGAGTGACCTCTGAACCTCATTGCCAATCAAATCCTGAACCTGGCACCAAAGGGGGGACAAGGTCCCTTTTGGCACAGGCACATTTGTTACAAGATAACAAATGTGTTGTGATGAAAACAATCGTTAAAAAAATATTATAATGTAAAAAGAAAAAAGGTATAAAAGATTGTAAAAGAGAGAAAAAAAAGAACCCCTTGAATGTTGACCTCTCATCCTGTGAATTCCATCACCCAAATCCCCTGGGAATCATCAACAACAACGTGTTGATGGTTCCCAGGGGATTTGGGTGATGGAATGCCCTTAGCTCTGGTCCATAGCGTTAGAAGTTCTCCTTAATGCAATTTTTAATTCTATATTCTAAAATATAGAATACACTTTTGCTACTCACCAAAACACAGACGATCTTAATGTGTATTTTAGACGTAGAGGTGGGGGGCTCAGAGTAGGCTTTCAACACACTAAAAAGTCTTTGTTTTGGTGAGTAGCGAAAGTGTATTCATTTTTACTACGGTGGTATGCTGGCAATGGCGTTAAGGAGAACTTATAACGCTATGGACCAGAGCTAACTAGACCTCAAGACCCTTCATAGAAGAAATATAATACAAAAAAATGAATTAAAACAACTGTCCTTTTAAGGGCCACCCCCTCTCCTATTGCTGTGACCTTGCCGTGGTGGAGAGGCTTGAGTGATTCAGTGACCCTGGGTCCTATTCCGGTGGGGGTTCAACCACATCGGATTGGTCAAAGGTGAGAATCCAGACTAACGACAGCAAAATCTCTTTCTGTAATGAGTGAGGTATTTCACTAATGACACTGACCATGATGCTGACCATCATACTGACCGTGATGCTGACATGATACTGAACATCATACTGACCATCACGCTGACATGATGCTGACTGACCAGGATACTGACATGATGCTGACCATGATAATGATGCTGACCATGATACTGACATGATGCTGACCATTATAACATATGCAATTATGCATTGTTTTAAGCTGACATAAAGGAAAATAGGTAAATAGCCAAACATATAAAATAGTCGATACACTTATTTTGTATGCTATATCAACCCATTTTGCTGGGGACCCCCTGCAACCCCTTCAAGGACCCCTGCGGGGGACCCCTTCAAGCCTACACTGTAAACGTAGCATATAGACATATAGATAGATAGAAATATCTTCACCTATACAGGAGTAAACGTATTTTGTCATAGAAAAGACAGATTTATCTTTAAATATCATCTCTCAAAGTGACCACACACTGTCTAGTGTGTGGTCAAGAGCATTACTTAGATGCTACTAATTCGTTGTTTTTTTTTAAGTCTGTAAAATTGTGTTTTTATTTATTTATTATTACTGATCGACTATACTGCCCTACAAAGCCAAAGTGCAGTAACTACTTTTTTGGACACACCGACCTATTTGTGTATCCCAAAGGTCAAATTAGCCTTCGTGATTTGGGGGTATTAGATTGTTAGATATTTTTTTCTTCGTAGTTTTGCACTTTGGCTTTGTAGGTCAGTATAGTAAATAGCTTTCAAGACCTGGAGTATGATTGGATGATTGCTTCTATTGCTATGGTACAGGGGCCAGTTGCACCACCTCACACTAAGTTCAAACTTAGCCTAGTTATAGCTTAAACAAATTCAATCCGGGAAAGTGTCTCTGTCATTTTAGATTTCTTTGGCTATTCAAAAATAGCAGATATACAAGCTCATAGCGCGGTACCGAGTGCCGCGCTATGTGCTTGTAGATCTTCTATTTTTTGAAAAATCGCGAAAATGAGTGCAAATCTTTGAATATATATTTAAAAAATATATATATATATTTAAAGATTTGCACACATTTTAACATAAAAAACAAAAAATAGCAGATCTACAAGCTCATAGCGCGGCACTCGGTGCCGCGCTATGAGCTTGTAGATCTGCTATTTTTGAATAGCCAAAGAAATCTAAAAATGACACAGATATTTTCCCGGCTAAATGGGTTGAATAGCTTTTTTAAAAGCCATTTAAGCTATAACTAGGCTAAGTTTGAACTTAGCGTGAGGTGGTGCAACTGGCCCCCAGGTCCACAGCACCCTTACAGGTCTGTAACTGTACAGACTTGACAATGCAACCGGTAGTCCCATTTAACCCTGGAAAATGAGACAACATAATAAGAAAAAAAAATGCAATATGAAATGATTTAATAATGGTACTCCAGTGTTTCCCGGCCTGGGGTCAGGAACCCTATAGGGGTATAGGGTGCACCAAAGACCACAGAAGTGGGTGAGCAGTGATGGAAGAAGTACTCGCATGTTTTACTTAAGCAAAAGTATCAATACAGTTAGGATTTAAAGTTCATACTGGAGCCACAAACCACCAGGAAACAAAGGATGCAATCAAATATCCAGTTTATTTGGCCAGATAATGATGAATAGGGTTGACTTTGGGTTTCATGTTGATGCCATGGTTATAAACAAAGACACAAAGAAACAAATTATAATATCATGCCAGATAAAGTATCAAACATAAATATGGCCTTTAAATTATATTATACATTAAGGTATATCATCAAAATAATAATAGGCCAAGTATTTACTTCATAATATTAAACTCTAAATATCCATATAACTCAAGTTCATCAATTCTTCAATATAATTATATAATCCACATCACTAGAAGTAAGACACTGGAACTTACATTATACCAGGTTTAACAGACGCATGGCAAACATCAGTGGTACATCAGCAGCACACGGCAAACACAGGCCGGCTGCATGTGTTTGGAAACAAAGGACAAGGGGGGAAACGGGAATCCAGTCCTGCTTTTATAGTGGGAGGAAGTGAGGTCACCACCACAGGTACCAGTCTGAATCCCATTGTGGTGTCTCCTTGTGGAGCGGAGGGGAAATGAACCTTGTAGTTTCTGACAAATATCCTATTGCACAAATAAGTCTGTAAGTACAAGTTCGGTATTCAAAATGTACTTGAGTAAAAGTACAAAGGTTTTGGCGTCAAAGTGAATGCAAGTACCAAAAGTAAAAAGTACTCATTATGCAGAAGGTCCCATTACAAAAGTTTAAAAATGTATTAAAATCCTCAGAAAATAGATGTCTATTTTCAAATTGCCAAAGTATATATTTACATAGGTCTGAATTTGTTTTTTTTATTCATAATAAAAATCTACAAAGTAATCTACAGAGTAAAAGTGCAATATTTGCCTTTGAGATGTAGTGGAGTAGAAGTAAAATGGTTGAAAGTACTCCAGTAAAGTAAAACATACCTGAAAGCTATACCTAAGTACAGTATTTGAGTCACTGGTAAGCATGTTGCACATACACTGTATCAAAAATAATCTTAGCTAACTCCCAAACGTAACATCATTGTGAAGTACACAAATAACATTGTTTAAAATAATGTTTCAAAAAGTAATTAATTCTATTTACCATACTGAAAGCTCAGAAGGTGTCACACCTTGTGGGTTGTATTTTGTTACTGATGGGAAGAAACCTCTTATCTCCATATTTTAACTTTCTCGTAAATGAATGCCTACTTTGTCATACTACAGTTTCACACAAAAGTAGCAAAAAGTAAGTAAGTAGGTCGGAGAGGCTTATTTGTCGGTATATCAGCTAGAGCACGGTAGTCTATCCCTGTGCGCTATAGCATTGGTTCTCAAAGTGGGGTCCGGGGACCCCCAGGGGTACTTGAGGCGGTTCCAGGGGGTCCCCAGCTAAATGATGGATAGGAACCAAATGGGCCCTTATGGGTCTGTAACTCTGAGAGTGTACAAATGGTACACTCTCATGTAAAACACTCTCATGTCAAACCAAATGGACCCTAACGGGTCCATTTGGTTTGAAATTTGAAAACCACAAAGAAAAGGGTTTTATATACCGTTGTATATATATAATATAATTGTCTCCGCCAGGCCAGGCGTGGCCGAGACTATGTTTTGCACCCTGTCCGTCCGTGTGTCAATGTGTTCGTCCGTTGTATCCGTCCGTCCGTCCGTCCGTCGCCCTTTTGTGGCCATATTTGGACATCTCTGTATCTGTCTGTCTGCCTGTGTCCCTTTTATGCCCATATGTGGAGATCTCTGTATCTGTCCCTTGACCCATTTATGCCCATTTATGGAGATCATGATGTCATCAGTATACGCCCATATATGGGAATGCCCATATATGGACAAATCAGTTGGACGGTGGTTCTGGACAACTGGATCTCCATATATGCCTATGGGCATATCGATCGGATCAGTGGTTCTGAACAACCGCCTATCCGACGACTTCATGCTGGGCACCGCACTCCCTCGGGCTCTCTGCGGCTTGCACACCAAGTTTGAAGTTGGTCGGTCGGATGGTTCATCCCTGATGTCATCAGAATATACCCATATATGGGCTGCTCTGATGCTCTTCAGTGACGTATTAGATCATACGTCACTGTGGCAGTTTAAATATTGGTTTCAGAGTTGATATAGGTTATTCTATTAAATGCAGTAGGAGCCTTATAGCTAGTATATATTTCTATAAATACTGTAATTATCTGCAGTGTCCTAGGAAGCCTTGTCGTGTTTTTTCTCTAGAGAAAGCTGTAACTTTTGGGTTTTGGCTCCGTTCAGTGAACTTTCATTCTCTCTTTCTTCAGTCCGTCCACATTTGCAATTGATACCAACGTCAGCAAAGTTTCAAGTTCAAGTTCTACTATTGCTGTATACCACAATTCCCAACCTAAGACAAATGGCAAATGTGTGGCAAATCAGTTGTGGGGGCATGTGGGGCTATCCTTCCCAAAAAATGAGAATTATAAAGGCTCTCACTGCACGAATTCACAGAAAAACAAGAATGTTTACAGGAAACCCCCTCTGAGAAGTGGGAAATGGCAACGTGGGGTAACAGACAGAGGAGGACGCGAGGCCCCTAGGGCCCCTAGGTGGGACCACACCCGCAAGCCCTTCTTCAACAAGGAGCTTTTCCTGCAGGCCAACTGCCAGTTTGTGGTGACCGATGACCAGGACTATACAGCTAACTTCACTGACCCAGATACGCTGGTCAACTGGGACTGGGTTCAGCAGGTGTGCGTCTACAGCCACGAGGTGCCCCTGTGCCCCATCTGCCTGTACCCTCCGGTGGCGGCCAACATCACACGATGCGGTCACATCTTCTGCCTGCCGTGCATGCTGCACTATCTGTCACTCAGCGACAGGAGCTGGGCCAAGTGTCCCCTCTGCCACGAGGCCGTGCACTCTGCTGACCTCAGGAGTGTAGTTACAACGGAGACCAGGCAGTATGCGGTGGGCGATCGCATCACCATGCGTCTGACACGCAGAGAAAAGGGAGCTCTCGTGGCCATGCCCAGCGCTCAGTGGGTGAAAGTGGAGGAGCCGGTTCGCTTTGGAGACGTGCGTCTCAGCCAGTACTCCAAGCTGCTGCTGGCCTCTCCGGAGCAGGTGCTGAACCTGGTGGCAGGAGAGAAGGCCGCCCTGTGGGCACGGCTCAGTCTGGAGGTGGATGGTGAATCCTGTTTCATCCAAGAGGCCTTGTGCCTCTTGGAGCAGAGAGAGGAAGCTGTGTTGAAGAGACAGAAGTTGCCCTGGTTCGCTCTGGAAGAACCCGCCTCCCCTGTGAAGGAGGTGGTGACCATAAGCAGTACCAGGCCTGTGCTGCAGTACTCCTCTGCCTTTGATGATGAGGTGGCCGAGATCCCAGAGGAGGCAACTTGTGAGGATGCGGACCTCCCTACTGGCATTCAGGGGAGTGTGAAGGAAGAACCTGCCGCTCCAGAGCCCCCGCCTATTGAGGAGACCCCTTCTGATCAGGCGAGGCCAAGCCGGCCCCCAGGCCCCCAGCCATTTTCCAGGGCATGTGGATCCTACTACTATTTCTACCAAGCTGAGGATTGCCAGGAGATGTTCTTGCACCCGCTGAACTTACGCTGCCTCGTGCGTGAGTACGGCAGCTTGGAGGACTGCCCAGACACCATCACTGCCACCCTGGTGGAGATAAAGGGACACACGGTCACCGAGGACATCCGCTGGAGGAACCGCTTTCTGGCTCACCTGCCTCTCACCTGTGAGTACAGCATTTGCGAGCTAGACCTGCGGCCGCCCGTCGTGTCCAAGAAAACTCTGGCTACCTTTGCAGACGAGCTGGAGAAAAGAAGGCGCTTCAAAGAGAAGAAGGCGAGGGACGAGAGGCACAGGGAGAAGCGCATCGAGATAGAGGAGAACCGAAAATGGGGGAAACATCCGGAGGCGCACATGGGTCTGACCAACCTTAAGCAGTTCCCAGCGTTCGGGTCCCTCCGTGTATACCCCGACCCGGCTCCTCCTTCACCGTCATCTGTGGGGACGTTCCCACGTCTGGATGGACAGAGTGCTTCGTCTATTGTGGACCATGTGGAGGACGACTGCAGCATCATGTCCTTTGCACAGAGGCTTAAAGGTGGTAAAGCCAGAGGTGATTGGAATGACACGTTCCCACGTCTGGATAGACAAAGCGCTTCATCTAGTGCGGGCGGTAGCGTGGAGGACAACCCCGCCTGCAAGTCCTTTGCACAGATGCTGAGAGACGGTACAGCCAGAGGTGATGCTGGGCCCTGGGAGAGTGATGATGACGAGTGGGACCGTGTCCCGGCGGTACCCGACTTCCAGACGTCTTTCAGCCAGGCCTTTGAGCAGCTTCTGCAGCTCGACAGTGCGGACACTGTTCCTCCACAAGCCGTGGTCGACCCTGATGAGAGAGGAGGAGGAAAGAAAAGGAAAAAGCCAAAGAATCAGAAGCTTCTGATGAGCACATCCATGGCCAGGGGTGCAATGCTCACTGGACGGCCTTGCACGCCGTGCCGGAACCTATTTGACCAGGAGCACGCGCAGGCACACGCATAGATTTAAAACTACTTTAAATTCGCACCTCAACAAAGTTTTCAAAGGCTCCCGGCTCACACCTAGCGAATTAACATAGGAATAAGCCTAGATGCATATCGACTGTCCATTGTGTGACTTGCAGTGTAGGTGTTAAGCGACGTGCGCGTCACGTCATTGAAATAGAGTGCAAGAACATACCAAATGAGCATTGCATGCCTGTCCATGGCCGTCTACACAAGGTAGACAACACTGAAGTTTATCATCCCCACTATCCTAAAGGTCTGCATCCCAGAGCCATTTTGGGTCATAAGTAGTCCATCATTTTTTTTTACATTTCCTACAAAAGATAAAAGGTTCCCAAAAAAGATTTCGGAAAATAAATAGATTTTTTTTTTAATGTTTTTTTTAAATGTCCAAAGACCTTATAATTTTTTTCTTCAAACATGATCAAAGATTGTGAAAACGGCCGACATACAAGCTCACAACGCATCAAAATCTGAAGCAACGTGAGCTTGTAGATCAGCTATTTTCTGTTTATGAAATAGGGCTTAGGCAGTGTAAGTGATATTTTTTTGTTAAAATAAGTGTTATAGCTTTATATTCCCTCATTGTTATATTAACAAGGGTCTCCCCGTCTTTACTCTTACTCTTTAGTAAACAGAAAATACATCTTCCGGTCGGGATACCAATTCGATCTAATCAGGACAGAGAAATTAATGAAATTGGTCATAAAACAAAACCAAAAAAATGGGGGGGGACCCTACTTTGAGAACCACTGCTCTCTGGACAATGCATGTTATGTGGATGATATACAGTACCTATACAGTAGTTTTTTTTTACCTTATATGATTGATGATGATGTGTTTTACCATGATTCCTTGTGAATGAAAAGTGCATAACAAATCAAATGTTTTATTATTATTATTATTATTTGCAGTTACTGTAGTTGTGGTTGGCCAGGCCTCCTGAGTTTAAAGGGATAGTTCACCCCCAAAATGTATTTTTTCCTATCGGTTACTCACCCCATGGAGACTTGAATTCATGGATATTCTTTTGTTTTTGTCACATTCCTAAGCCAATGACGATTTGATGACGAGCAGTGGGTTCCGGTGGGAGACACAAAGGAGACTCTTTGTAAACAAGTGATTTTTGGGTGAACCATCCCTTTAATGTTGTTGACCCAGAGTGTTGCCCATCAGCAGTAGGCCTATACTTTTCAAACCTTTTCGTGTCAAGGACCCTCAAAATTGATATATATTTGGTCGTGGACCCCCATCTGAAAAGGCCCCCCAGAAGAGAAGATTTGTGTTAAAAATGTCAAAATTATTTAAAAGTTTCAAGATATTTCTTTTAATTCAAAAATAACATATATGGACAAAGTGGTTGAAAAGATTGATGCTATATTAGCTGGGCTACTTTTGCTGGGGACCCCACACTTTGAGAACCACTGGACAAGAGGAGTAATGTGGGAACAAGGTTTTATTAAGAGTGCTTTATATACCACTGGTTCTCAACTCAATGTCTGGTCCGGCGACCACCCAGAGTCCAAATGGACAACTCCGAGAGTGTATGGAATGGGTCCATTTGGGGGACCGTGGACCCGACGTTGAGAAACAATGCTTTATCCAGCTGCAGATACGTCACATGCATTAGACAGGGGTCTTCAGCGTTTTTCAGGCCAAGGATCCCCTAGCTGAGAGAGAGATGAAGCATAAAATTGTGTTTGCAGATTCAACTTTTTTTTTTGTTCTTGTTCTGCTCTTTTTTCCCTCTACACCTATCTCTTTGCCAAAAATAGCAGATCTACAAGCTCACAACGCTGTAGTGCATTGGGAGCTTGTAGATCTGCTATTTTTGCCTAAGGTTCTCCTCAGAAAAGGGATGCTAGGGAAGTGGTTAGGTTAATGTGCAAAATAAAATCATATAAAGATTTGGTGGCACCCTCTGTAGTAACTCTGAGGACCCTAGGGGGTCCCGGACCCCCTGTTGAAGACCTCTGACTTAGGCAATGAGGCAAACTTTTTGACTTAGGCAGAAATGAATGAAACAAGCATTCTGATAGGCTGAAAACATATAATAAGGCAGGATGAATCAGCAGGAGCCCTCCTCTCCTTCAAACCCACTCTAAAAGAGCACTTACAGGTGCGCTGCAATTCGACCACCCCCCCCCCCCCCTCCCCACTGTTTACTGTACATATTAATACTGTTTTTGTTTATGATGTTTTGCATATTAGTGCTACTAGGAAACATTTAATGACAGACAAATATACACTACTATGATAGTGTATATTTGTCTTTTCAGGACCCCAGACCCCCCACTAGCCACGCCCCCAACCAATCTCCTGGATTCTGACAGTCCAATGTTGGCAGCCCTGGTCAAGGCTTTATAGCCCCATTTAGAACCCCTCCCTCCGCCTAGCTCCAAGATGAGGTCCCGCTGCGTTGGGTTCCGGCAGAGTGCGACACCGGCGAACGCACACTGTTGATTTTTACCTTTTTCCATATATCGTATGTAGCCTACATGATGTAAGGGTCCATTTAGGACCACTGGTGGTCTCCGGACCCGGCGTTGAGAAACAGTAGAATAAACCTTTCTAAAGTAGCCTACATCAACTAGAAATAAATAATAATTAAAGCTAAATGAATACAAACTTCACATTTTTTTGTGACTGAGTCGAGATGCGGCTGTTTATATTCGTTATATGGGAACAAATAATTATTATAATATAAATGGGCAGCTTCTACATGAGTGACTTTAATAATTCCCACATGGGAACTGGGAACAACTCTAAAACCTAACCTAAAGAAACTGAAATGTTCACTGTCAAGATGCAGAGCATGACAAAAAGTATATTAGATTAAAAACAATAATAGGCTACTAATAATATTAATAATGATATAGTTGTAATTTAAAAAAGCCTTTATATGCCTACATTCTGTTACAATGTGTAGCCTATAATTATAGGCCTACGTACGTACGTTAATACATATAAAAACTCACTTCGTCATTATTTTCAAACTGTCATGGAGCATTTTTTCCCCGTTCATTCATAGCAAACTAATTAGTCTGCTTTTTTATTTATTTTGGGGCTTTTATTTAGGCTAATAATCAAATATATTGATATCTAGCTGCCGAAATAAATATCTGACGTATTTTTCCATATTTATGCAGTGGTGGAGAGTAACTTAAGTGCATGTACTCAGTCTTCAGTACTTTTACTTCTACTCCACTAAGGCAGAGGCAAATATTGTACTTTTTTTTAACAAGTATTTGAAAACTTTAGTTACTAGTTTTGTATCTTTATTATTATTACAAAACATGTATTAACAAATTCATCCCTAAATACTTTGGCTATATTTGAAAATAGCCAATCTACAAGCTCACAACACATCTTGCAATGCTTTGTAAGTTTATAATAGTTTATAGATCTGCTATTTACGAAATATATTATACTTTTTGAACACTTGTGAAATGTACATTCTTCATAATTCGAGTTTTGGTATATTATTTTGATGCCAATATTGTATACCTTTACTCAAGTAAATTTAGCATACAGGACTTTTTCTTGTCGTTTTTACACTATATTGATACTTTTACATAAGTAACTTTTTTCACAACTGCATATTACTGTATAATCAGCATATTAAAAAAGAAGAAACTTTATAAGAACAATAAGAACGTTGACTTTTAAAGTATAGGCCTCGGTATGAATCATTCTTATCATCGCTTGTGGAACAAGTTCAACGCTAGATGGAGCTGTTTATGTAAATGATGGTTTTTCAAAAGTTTACAGGAGGCAATCTGAATAACAGGATAGGTGGGCACCAACCAAGGAAGAATGGGCACCAATCTATGAGCTATTATTTGTTGTATATATATCGATATGTACAGTGGTGGAAAAAGTACTAAAATTATGTACTTAAGTAAAAGTATCAATGCTGCAATGTAGAAATACTCTGTTACAAGTGAAAGTCCGTTGGTTGTTTGTTTGGTTGCTACTTACATGTCTATGAATTGAATACCAAGGACCCCAATGGAAACAAGACCGCAAGGACTTTTTTGGACGGACCTTTTAGACAAAGTATTATTAATGTAATTGTGATGTTTACATTTTTTTGCCTAATAAAATATTCAATCAATCAATTAAAATGTTATTACTTGGGTAAAAAAAGTATTGGTATCAAAATGTACTTAAAGTTCTCATTATCCATCCCATTTCACAAGTTTTCAGAGGTATAAAAATCTTTTGAAAATACAATGCGTTGCGATGCGGTATTAAAACGGTCTTAAAAGTCCTTAAATTGTCACTTCTCTGTCATCTGATCTGGGGTGGGAAAAACTTTTCTTAATCTCAGAAGAAAGGAGGAAAGCCTTTCAAGTCAAAACAACACACACTATTTATTTTGGAAAATATTTTTTCTCCATCTTACAAAAAAAGGGAGATATATAGGCTATATCTTGAAGTTTCAAAAGTAGCCTGTACATATATAGCCTACATAATAACACTGTGTGTATAATGTGGAGACCAATGTTATCTTGTGAAAAGCAGAACTTTTCTCTTTTTGTCAAAGAGGAAAAAAATGAGAACAAGCTTTAAAAAAAGAAATGCACAAACAAAAATGCAAAACGTGCAGTTTAAACTCACCATATGCTGAATTATGTGCGTTGTTATTTTACTCTTTAATAAAATGCTTCTTAATTATAGGCTAAAATTCATTAAACGTGAACAAAGCATAAACAGGCAACATTTGACTGGTTTTCATAATAAAATCAACAAACTTGTGCGTAGTCCAGATTTAAAAGTTTAACAAAAGTGTTTGACGGGAGGACAGGTATAAAATCCTCAGTGTTCAAATCATGTGATCATATGAAACCTCATAACTCCATATTCCAACTTTTTATTAAATAAAAATGCCCTAAATGAATGCCCTACCCTCTTATACCTCGTTACAGTACAGTGTCACATAAAAGACTATTGCAAATATAGCCGATATGCAAGCTCACATGTTCAAAAGTGAATGTGGTTGTGTGTGTAAGTGGGATTTATTATAGCCTGCAGTATATCAAAACCAATGAAAATTATTACAAGAGCTTTCGACAAAATAATAATTACACAGGTTATTTTTCCTCACTTCATGAAGCTTTTGGACATATGAGGTTTCCACCCGACAGCGACAAACAACCTTTATGTTGGATCTAAAGGCCTATTTATTATATTATATTATATTATATTATATTATATTATATTATATTATATTATATTATATTATATTATATTATATTATATTATATTATATTATATTATATTATATTATATTATATTATATTTATTATAATAGCCATGAAGGTCTGACGGTGTAGATAGCCTACAGTGTGAAAACCTTCAACTTAACAAGTTTCTTTGCACATGGCGCTGCAGCGGATGAAAGTAACGGAGTAGTATATTGGCTTGAGGCTACTATACGAGGTACTTTTAATTCACTTGCGTATCGAATCGATACTTCAGACTTCAAAGAGTCCACAACATCTAGGCAAATATTGTACTTTTTACGCCACTGTTATTTGACAGCTTTAGTAGCTACTTTTTCCGATGTGGACGAATTAAAAACATGCATTAACCAACAGAATGCCCATGTATTTCGACTATTCAAAAATAGCCAATCAACAAGATCAGCTCTTTAAAAAAAAATGAATTGACACATTTTGAAATATTTATATATTTTTTGCCTATATTGGTATAAGTAGGTTTGTACTTTTATTCAAGTCAAATTGTGAATATAGGCCTATTGTAACATATTGGCTATTTTTATATTGTGTATATAAAAACATGTGAGTAGCGTATATACTTCTAAGCACTGTATATATAAGTGTAGCTACACACGGCATCGTGCTCTCATGCTCTGCGTGTCTGATGCGAGGTAACACTTGACTCTACCACACTAATGGCTCTGGGCTAATCTACAGATAACTCACGCAAACTGTGGTGTGTGTGTGTGTGTGTGTGTGTGTGTGTGTGTGTGTGTGTGTGTGTGTGTGTGTGTGTGTGTGTGTGTGTGTGTGTGTGTGTGTGTGTGTGTGTGTGTGTGTGTGTGTGTGTGTGCGCGTGCGTGCGTGCGTGCCTGTGTGCATACATGCCTGCGTGCGTGTGTGTATAGAGCTATAAAATAAGAAGAAGAAAAATAAAAGTAAAAATGCACATATAGATCTATAACATGAGTTAAATACAAGCTCCCTCCAAGGCCTGCCCACTGCACCTACTATAATTGCTTACTCTTATACTTATAACTCAATCATAGCCTATTATATATTAAATCGTAATTGTGTGTGTGTGTGTGTGTGTGTGTGTGTGTGTGTGTGTGTGTGTGTGTGTGTGTGTGTGTGTGTGTGTGTGTGTGTGTGTGTGTGTGTGTGTGTGTGTGTGTGTGTGTGTGTGTGTGTGTGTGTGTGTGTGTGTGTGTGTGTATATATATATATATATATAATTGCTCCCACACACACATGTCCAATTACGAATTAATATATATTGTAGTCAAATCATATGTAAGGGTTCAAGTAACAGGCTTTGTTCCCATAAGGCCCTTTCTAATCTTCCATAACCTATTTTTGTGTCTCTCCCCCCTCCAAAAAAAACTAAAAAAGGGAGGTTTTAGATTAGCCATATGTGCACTGTACCCAGGATGCCCACTAAAAAGGATAGGGCCACACCAACATTCTGAAAACCACTCATTTTAATTTTCAAAGAGCTTTTTTTCTGTCATTTTTTTCTCTTTTCATTTTTGCACGGTCGGTCGGCAGTGGTGTAAAGTAAAGTAAAGTATATTTATTCAAGTATACTGTACTGTACGTATTTTTACTTAACTGGAGTATTTCCAATTCTGTACTTTTACTTCTACTCCACTATACATCTCAGAGGCAAATATTGTACTTTTACTCCACTACTATACTTGTAGATGTTTATTTTTATTACAAAACATACATTAACCACCTCAGCCCTATATGCATTTTGGTCATTAGAAAATAGCCGATCTACAAGCTCACAGTGAGCATTGTGATCTATTTTCAAAAGATCATACATTTTATAGATTTCAAAACTTGTGAAATGGGACATTCTGCATAATGAGTATACTTTCTACTTTTGGTACTTTAAGTACATTTTGATGCCAATACTTTTGTACTTTTACTTGAATTCCGGATTTACTAACATAGTAGGCCTATTGATACTTTTACTTAAGTAAGAAATGTGAATACTTTTCCCATCACTGTTCGTCGGTCGGTCGATGACGTCCCTCCCTCCATGTGATCTGGCCGGCGGTATAAAGCCAGACAGAAGATCCGCCCTTCGAATTGACTCAGGTCTGAAGAAGAGAGACTCGGTCCCTTTTCACGTTTCCCTGCACAAATATATATATAGACCTATCTCTCACATCACCGCAGCAGCGACATTCGGAGGATCTTGTGCGTTTTGTCGGCGAAAAAATAACAAAAAAACAAACCCGAACCATGTGGAAAGTGAAGAGGATATAGGAGAATTATTATCTTCTACTAGCCTACCACGTGCTATAGTCTCTCATCCATCTCTCTCTCCCATGAGTTTGTAAAAAACAAACAAAAAGGAGGGTAGGATAGCTCGGTGAAAGCATCTCTTCCCCCAACGGCCGGGGAGGACCGTTGGGGTCTGGTGGTGCATGGTGAGGAGGTGAGCCCACCATGACTCTGAGCTCAGAGATGTCCGATGCCTCCATCCTGTCGGAGGAGACCGACATAGACGTGGTCGGCGAGGGAGAGGAGGAGGAGGAGGATGGAGACGGAGACGCCGGCCATCAGACGCGCTCCTACGGGGACGACGGCATGCTGCTGGCCGGCTCTCTGGACACCACCACCACCGGCTCGTCCTCGTCATCCCGGGACTCCTACAGCAAGGCGGCCGGCACAGGAGGCGGCAAGAACACCCTGGTCAAGCCCCCGTACTCCTACATCGCCCTGATCACCATGTCCATCCTGCAGAGCCCCAAGAAGCGCCTCACGCTCAGCGAGATCTGCGACTTCATCAGCGGCCGCTTCCCTTACTACCGCGAGAAGTTCCCGGCCTGGCAGAACTCCATTCGGCACAACCTGTCCCTCAACGACTGTTTCGTGAAGATCCCGCGGGAGCCGGGCAACCCGGGCAAGGGCAACTACTGGACGCTGGACCCCGAGTCCGCCGACATGTTCGACAACGGCAGCTTCCTGCGGCGGAGGAAGCGCTTCAAGCGGCAGCACCAGCAGGACCTGATGATGCAGCTGCAACGGGAGGCTCACCATCACGGCCACGGTGGCGGGTTCATCCCCGCGGCCGCGGCGGCGGCGTACGGCTATGGCCCCGCGGGGCCCTATGGATGTGGCTACGGCATCCAGCTCCACGGGTCCTACCACCACACGCTGTTTGCCTTCCAGCAGCAGCAGCAACAGCAACAACATTCCAGACACCAGCACCAGCAGCACCACCACACGGGAGGAACGGTTCCTAACCGTGGGCATCAAAGATGGAGCGGGGATAACGGTTCCGGAGGAACCGTTATCCCCGCTCCATCTTTGATGCCCACCAGCACCACCACCACGGACTTGGCAAGGACTAGGTTTTACCCCCCGCTTCCATCTTCCATCCAGACGGCCCCGAGCAAGTCCGGCTCGCCCGTCCAGCGCTCTCCCTTCTCCATAGAGAGCATCATCGGTGGGTCGCTGAGCCCCACCGCCACCACCACCACCACACACCGGACTGTGTTAGGAGGACCCCCGTCATCCCTGACTCTGGCCACCGCGTCGGCTAATAGCATCCACTCCCCTGGACCCCCATCCCAGCAGCCCCCGAATAGCAGCATCCACCCCGGACCAGGAGCTGTCTTACACACGGCGGTTGAAAACTTTCCCAACAGACTTGTTGTCAACGGCTGTTAATTTCTTTAAAAACAAAACAAAAAACTACAAGTTTTTGCCCAAGAGACAAAAACTAAAAACCATCCCTCTCTTTGAAGGTAGGATTATTTTTGTATGTTTTTTTTATTTGATAGCACGTATGCAGCAAGAATGATGGACTTTAAAAAGAAAAGAAACCATATTCGTGCCTATATTCAATGCTGTAAAAAAAGAAAAGAAAAGAAGAAAAAAAAAAGATATTTATGTTGAGTTTTGAGTGAATCAAAATGTTTAACCATTTCAATTCAGTCACTGTTTTATTATGGCGTCTCAGGTTAAGGGTTTTAATGAAGAGGTTTAAAATGATCACATGGTTTTAAAATAGGCCTAATGTATTTGTGTCAAACACCTCAATGTTCTTTTTTTTAAATTGGCAAATCAAAACTTTTTTTTTATTGTTTTGATTTGTAAAAAAACACAGAAGAAAGTCATACGTTTATATGCAGTGTGTGTTTATTTCAGTAATAAAGCATTGTACAGTTTTTGGGGGGCAAGTATTGTGTAACTGAAGTGTGATATTTTTACACAGTCTGTTTTTTCAATAAGAATAAATATCGTTTTTTCAAAAAGATAATTTGTTTGGAAATAACCTTATTAACTATAATAATCGAAGCAACGCCATGCATATAGCCATCATTGAAATTAGGCTATGCACCATGATGCTAAATATAGCCTATTTAATAAAAAAACATCTTTATGTCATAACTTTTTGAGCTGCAGATTATTTATTTATAGATTAACACTTGACTTGACAACTTTAAAGAAGAAACGGTCAAGATTTCATTTCAATGTTCTATAATGCCTAATGCCTATAATAGTGGCCCTTTGTTTTATCCAAACTATAGTGTACAAACGGGTCCATTTGGTTCCATTTGCACACTATGTG
>NC_139958.1:8248630-8341130 GCF_963454915.1 Gymnoscopelus microlampas
TGCTTTGGCCTGCTAACCAGCTCATACAAACAACTGGGGGCTCCACAGCTTATCCATCAAGCTTGTGCAGAATGTGATGATAAAATAACACGGCCGGGTTGAAACAAACCATTTGTTATAGAGCAGGATTTATTACGCTGTCCACTTGAAACAAAGTACAGAGCTTTACCTATAGGCATCTACGACTTACGTTACAACAATAAATAGAACACGGCGGCTTGGCTCAACGACGGCGAGTCACTGCGGCCTTCCCTATATATATATGTTAGAAAGTTCCAGGGTTCTTAAATGGTTCTTTGAAACGGTGGTTCCCAAACTGGCAGTCAGGACCCGCAGGGGGGGGGGTCCACAAATCATTTTGGGGGGTCCCCAGATGATTAACTTAATGTGGAACATGTTTTTTTCACTCAACAGTTAAGCAAACTAACATACAGTATAACTGTATACAGGGTATCTGCACATTTCTAAAGTTACAATTGAATGACTTTTAAGACCTTTTTAATACCAAATTGTCAAATATTACTTAAGAAAGAGGCAAACATTGTGAAAATAGCCGATCTACAAGCTCACAACGCCTCACAGTTTCGTAATGGCACATTTGCTTGTTAACTGAGGATATCACTTTGTATAGGCACTTTCTCTCTCTGTCTCTCTCACACATGCACACCTCACATGCATAACTCACATGCACACACGCACGCACGCGCGCGCGCACACACACACACACACATACATACACATTTTTAATTGTTGTGCACATCATCATAAATCCACATTAGTTGTAGACTACAGATCCCGCTCGCCCCCATTTCTTTCGCAGACCACTCGCCCCCAGTGGTTCTAGTATTCTTGTATTTGTTTTGCTGAGGTTAAGTTCAGGAATAAGGTTAGGTTTAGGCATAGTTTTAACTAAGATTATGTTTAGGAATAAGGTTAGGTTTAGGCGTAGTTTTAACTGAGATTATGTTTAGGAATAAGGTTAGGTTTAGGCATAGTTTTACTGAGGTTATGTTTAGGAATAAGGTTAGGTTTAGGCATAGTTTTAACTGAGATTATGTTTAGGAATAAGGTTAGGTTTAGGCATAGTTTTAACTGAGATTATGTTTAGGAATAAGGTTAGGTTTAGGCATAGTTTTACTGAGGTTACGTTTAGGAATAAGGTTAGGTTTAGGCATAGTTTTAACTGAGATTATGTTTAGGAATAAAGTTAGGTTTAGGCATAGTTTTAACTGAGATTATGTTTAGGAATAAGGTTAGGTTTAGCATAGTTTTACTGAGGTTACGTTTAGGAATAAGGACAGGTCTAGGGCCTAGGCATAGTTTTACTGAGGTTACGTTTAGGAATAAGGTTAGGTTTAGGCATAGTTTTAACTGAGATTATGTTTAGGAATAAGGTTAGGTTTAGGCATAGTTTTACTCAGGTTATGTTTAGGAATAAGGTTAGGTTTAGGCATAGTTTTAACTGAGATTATATTTAGGAATAAGGTTAGGTTTAGGCATAGTTTTAACTGAGATTATGTTTAGGAATAAGGTTAGGTTTAGGCATAGTTTTACTGAGGTTACGTTTAGGAATAAGCCCAGGTTTATGCATAGTTTTACCGATGTTATGTTTAGGAATAAGGAAGGCATCGTTTTAACTGAGGTTACGTTTAGGAATACCTGGTGGACCGTTCCCAGGTCGCCGGATTGGACCCGGTGCAAGAGTGCTTTGGGGCGAGCATTCTTGTAGTCCTACAGTTCACTGCCGGTGTGTGTGTGTGTGTGTGTGTGTGTTTGTGTGTGTTTAGACGTGGGGTCCAGGCCAGAGGAAACGTAGTGCAGGTTGTGCTTTGTGTCAGGCTAAAAGGCCTGCATGCATGCTGCTGCGGCGGTGTGGGTTACCTGTGGGTGTCACCGTGATGGACGGCCTCCCTGGGAGCTCCCTGACGTGTTTATGAGCCAGTGGCGTTGTTGCATGTAACTAACCGGCCTCTCTGAGGCCCGCGGCCACAGGCGGGCCGTCCCATGGCGGGCAGAGCAGAGCCCTTTTGAACGGTCATCCGCTGGGTGTTTAATGGTGTATGTGGGATGCAAACAGCCATGGCCGCTGAGTGCTGACATCTCACAGCTGCAGCTGGACTCTGGTTTTTAAAGCGCTGCCTGGTTCTCAAACGTCTTCCTGTCAAGGTAAGGGGACCCCCATATTTATGTGTCTTTGGCTGCGGACCCCCCCATCTGAAAATATTTGGTGCCAGGGACCCCCATGCAAGATTTGTGTTGTTCAAACTTTTTCTTTTTTTAATTATTCCGAATTCGTCACACTTTTTTCCTAAATGTTGGGAGCCGATGTACAAGCTCACACATTGCGACGCGTTTATTAGCTTGTAGATCATCTATTTACAAATAGCCGATATACATGTATATACGTAGGTTAAAAGTGGTTAAAGTGATTTTTATGCTATATTAACTCATTTTCATGGGGACACCCTGGAACCCCCTCAAGGACCCCTGGGGGTCCCCGGACCCCATTTTGAGAACCACTGGTATATAGGATGCAAACAGTGAGGCTGCGGACATCACACAACTGTTAGACTGACTGTTTAAGACAAGCCCACATTTGGGATGCTAGGGTTTAAGAGACCAAAGGTGTCTCAAAAAAACATCAAAAATGAATGGTTCCTCAAAGAACTTGTACAAAAAAAAAGGTTCTGAAGAACACAGAACTCAGTATTTAGAAGGCTTTGGTAGAATCGGCCTCAGGTCTTTAATTTAAAGGTCTGAGAGTTATGGGCCTAATGCAGACCAACTGCGGGTTCTTGAACTTCAGGACAACTTTATAGTCACATTACATGCAGGTATCAGTGAACAGCAGTGCAGCAGTTTTACTTTGGAATACTTCATACTCCAGTAATATTTGACCAAGAGTATCTCTACTTTGACTCAGGTACTGGGGGTTGAGTAGTACTTTGTCCACCTACGGGCTACAACAAGATCTTGTAGATCTGCTATTTTTTCACTGGTAGGCCTACAGGAGCTGGGGGTTTTCTGCTGAAAGCCTCCTTTTGTTCAGGGCATATATAGCCGAGCTCGTTTTCCGTTCCGACAGAGTGTTAAAAGTCAAACCCCCCAGAAAACGTTTAGCCCCGTGAGTTCAGATCTCACAGAAGTGCTGGAGGGAAAAGATGCCGTTTCAAATTTGATACTTCCTCCCCCGGGCAGCGGGGGCTTCCTGGACCCCGTCACAACATTTTGTGGGGAGCCCTCCTATCAAAAAAAGTTGAAGTTGAGCTGCCTGGTGGGAGGGAGGGGGTCCCCCGGTGGGCCCTATATGAGCTTCAGGGTGGTCAACCCTAGTGGATTCTGAGCGGATCTCTGCTGGAGATGAGAGCTGTTTTCATAGACGAGAAAGTGTATACCGACACTGTTGGGTAGAAAGCTTGTATGTCCTGTACCTTGGAGGAAATGGTAAAAAACCCATAAAGAACCTGTATGGATCCAATGTAGTTATCATTTAGTCACAAGCTCTTAATTGTTAATACTTTTCATTGGTTCAGCATGTATAAAACCCACAGACAGATACAGTATCCACCTCCACTTTCACTTTAATTTGTTTTGGAAAATAGCAGAATAGCAGATCTACAAGGTTGTAGATCTGCTATTTTTGCTACTTCTCTGTAACACCGTAGGCGTAGTATGACAAAGTAGGACATTCATTTATGAAAAAAACAAACAACAAAACAACTCTTCTAAAAGAGAGATGAGTTACTCCTCCCTGTTGATTAATAAATGTACCTCCCTCCACGCTAAATCTCCAATCCAAAATATTGTTTTTAATGCAGGCATTACATAGCCTACTTTGTTGTCATTTGAGAACTAGGATAATATTTTGATTCTATATTTGACAGGTAATGCTACCCATACTGTACTTCACTGGTTGTATTTTGCAGTATTTATGTAAAGCCTGAGACAATGTTTTTTTAAATGTGTTGTGTTCAGTGGTGGAAAGTAACTAAGTAAATGTACTCACTGTACTTCAGTAGTTTTTAGGTACTTTTACTTTACATTTATTATTTATTTTCAATACTTAACATGCTTGCACTCCATTACATCTCAGAGGCAAATGTTGTAATTATGTACTGTACAAAAAATCAGATTTTTTACCTATCCAGATTGGAATCACATTGGTATAATAACAAAAATGTAATTACAAAAACACACATGGAACTTGATTCTTGTGAATCGGATTAGAATCTGCATAAAACCTTTCTGACTTCAATCTGGATAGGAAAACAGATTCGAGCCGCCATTCGAGCAAGGTTTAAACAGAGCCTTAATTAGTATCATTGGTTACACCTGTCTGAAGGGAGCGCAACCCAGCCCAATTGCTAGAGCCTTTTGGCCACACGATCGACTATTACATGACTGTCTGACAAGAGAATCATCTTTTCAACTGCTGTCTGCAGCACAATGACAAAAACAACAACAACACTAGGCGAGATTCCTCTGATGCGCCCCCGCGCGCGCTCAAAGCGCGCGTGCGTGGGACCCTTGCGCGCGCGAAGGGTCTGGGCGGTCTGGGCGGATTATGATACTACTTTTTTTGGTGTGTTTGGTTACTTTATTTCGGTTTTAGAGTTAGGGTTAGGTTAGGGTTGTGTTATTTAATTCTGATTTTACCGATTTATTATCATTATTATTATTTTTTTCCGCCTTAATGGGTTCGCCGGCCCTTTATTAACAATGAAACAATAGTGGAGACAGTCAACAAGCTGCAGTACAGCTGCTGTCTGCTCAGTGCTGTCACAATGGCCAAAATACCCAATAAAACAACGTTGACCATTTATTTTTTCAAAAACAAAACAACACTTGAGATCGTCATCAACAAGCTACCAACAATGAGAGAGCAGCAGGTGCACTAAGAACTCTATCAACTCTTGAGGAGGACAACAAAAGACTTACAAAGAAACAGACCAACCAAGAGTGAACTTGAGGACTCTACAAGAAGTCAGCAAAGTCCAGGAAGCTTCAATTCCTTGTATATTAAGGTAGGCTGCATTTATTTATTTGATTGACTGTTTGACATTGTGCTTAATTTTGTTATCTTGCAGATGCACTTTGATGTTGTTTGGCCATTAGGCTAGATATGGTCTGGTGCTCATTTGGTCCTATAATAATAATAAATACATCAAATATGCTTGAGTACATATCTTCATATAATTGGTCCTCCTCTACTTGCTGTACTTGTTCAGTCAGTCAGTCAGTCAGTCAGGTATGGACCGTTAGGGGGTCAGTCCAACATGAACATGTTACACACCATCACCAGAGAGGATAGGGCAGTGGTTCTCAACATGTGGGCCGCGAGGGTGTTGCAAGTGGGCCCCCAAAGAATTGACAGAAGGCAGTGATTCTCAACCTTTTAATTTGAGAGAGGACCTCCATTGTGATATGCATTATAGGCCATGGACCCCCATTTTATACATATATTTTTCTTGTAATTCTCTCTCTCACTCTCTGTTCAGTGTTGGATAGGCTTGCTGCTCGTTAATACTTAATGGCTTTTCCAGTCTAAACAAATAATCAGTCTCTCAGTCTCATAGCAGGGGGATTCATGGAGGCTATAAGTTCACTCTATACACATGTAATGCTATCGTATGCTTTGCCATACGAGTCCCACTCGTAAAAATAGCAGATCTACAAGCTCACAACGTGTCAATGCGTTGTGAGCTCGTGGATCGTCTATCTTCAGTCGTTAAGAGTGTCTGCCCTGAGATTGGGAGGTCGGGTTTGATTCCCTGGCCGGGTTATAACAAAGACTATACAAGAAATGGGACCCAATGCCTCCCTGCTTGGTACTCAGCATTAAGGGTTGGATTGGGGGGGTCCCTGTGTCATGTCCAGGGGGTGTACATGTACATCAAGCCGCCACACGCTACAGAAACAGGAGATGGTTCTCCTGCACTATAATGGGCCACATGGCTCGGCAAAGCTTACTTTGTAATTTGTACTTTTGAAATGTTGAGTATTTACTTGAGTGCTTTGTTCAGCACTGGACAAAGTATATAGGGTGGTGGGTCAGTAGGGTGACCTCTCGTCAGTAGGTGGGGCGTTGTGTCAGTAGGGTGACCTCTGCTCAGTAGGTGGGGTGCTGCTGGGTGACCCCATGTGTTCCCCTGGATTCCCCCTTCTTTCTACACACACAGCTCAATGCAGGCTATTCATGGCTGTGTGTTTATCCTACTGAGGATCCACTGGGACAGCCCGCTATCCACTGTTTTTATGGACAGAGAGAGAGAGAGACAGAGAGAGAGAGAGAGAGGAAAGAAGGAGAGAGGTGTAGGAGAGAGAGGGAGCGAGAAAGAGAGAGGAGAGAGGGAGAGATGAAGCTGGTTGAGGAAGCTATAGATTTAACCCATTAAGACCTGAGGCCGATTCTGCAAAATGCCTTCTAAACCAGTTCTCTCACTTTCAAGATTTTTCTAATATGTTCAAAAATAACAAATGTACAAACTCGCAGCTTGGCACGAAGTGACACGCTGTGAGCTTGTATATCTGCTATTTTTGAATAGCCAACGCTAAAACTGGTTTTAATACACACCCTCCGTATGTACGCAAATGCTTATGCACAATTCGCACACACACACACACACACACACACACACACACACACACACACACACACACACACACACACACACACACACACACACACACACACACACACACACACACACACACACACACACACACACACACACACACACACACACACGCACCCACGCGGGAGAGCGAGTATTCTCATTCACCACTTTGCGTGGTACGTAATGTTTTGCTTCTCCGTGTGCCCTGGCCTGAAACGGCGTTCTATGGCATTTGATTGCCTGCTATTCTTTCAGCAACACCTCTCTGTCCAACTATTTCTGCTAAGTAAACACAGAGGGCTGTGTATTAAAGAATAACACTAATCTTTCTCTCTCACACACACACAGCCTTGAACAAACATACAGTAACAGTACAGTGGTGTAAAGGAACTTACGTTTTTACATGTACTCAAGTACTGCACTTTACTGGAGTATTTACAATTTCCAATATGTTTTACTTCTACTCCACTAGGCCTACGTTTCACAGGCAAATATTGTACGTTCACTCCAATTCAATTATTTGACAACTTTACTTACTAGTGACTTTGTAGATTTTGATTGTTATTACGATTGTGAGCTTGTAGATCAGCTACTTCTTCTAAAGATGTGTTATACATGTTGAAAACTTGTCAAAAGGCACATTATGCTAAATGAGTCCTTTTACTTTTGAATTTTTTCAATGTTTATACTTTTGAACTTTCTCTCTATACCGTTTTTTGTACTCGTAACAAAACATTGTGGTATTAAAGTGATATTTCACTTTCAAACATGTTTGGGGTAAAATTATTCAAAAGATTCCCAAAATCTTCGATATTCTTTCAAATATTTTCAAAAAATACTTGTACATCTGCTATATTTGAATAGCCAACATATAGATGGACAACGTGGTTAAAATGATTGTGATGCTATGTTGACTACTTTCGTTGGGGACCCCCTGGAACCCCCCCCAAGGACCCCTGGGGGTCCCCGGACCCTACTTTGAGAACCAATGACCTAAAACACCCGTCCTTGGTGCTGGTGATTGATATTGTCCTTCTAATGCTACTACTATTACTTTTATCATTCATTTTATTTGATTAATTGTTTTATTTTATAAAAAAAAAGAATGAAAAAAGTAATTGAAAATTGGCGTGTCTGATAAAATGAATATCAAATCTCTAAATACTGAATCAAGCAACTTAAAACAAAACATCTGGGGTGCTCGTGTAGACGTTAAAATGAGCCCAAACATGTTTGAATGTGAAATATCCCTTTGAATAAAAAAATGTAGTACTTCTTCCATCAGTGTGTATTAAAGCATAACACCAAATCTCTCTCTCTCACACCGTCTTAAACAAACATACAGAGCAGACACACACACACACACACACACACACACACACACACACACACACACACACACACACACACACACACACACACACACACACACACACACACACACACACACACACACACACACACACACACACACACACACACACACACACACGCGCGCGTGGGGAGGGAGGGGAGGTGTTGAAGTATGTCCTGTGGCACTTAGGTAAGTGAACCCTGAAGATATGTACACTGTGAAATCCTCAGTGCTCATTTATCCACTTGTAACACTGAGAGGGAACAAATGTACCCTTTGGTGTGGTTGAAGAAGTACTCCGATTTGTTTTACTTCAGTAAAAGTAGCAATACCACAATTGGAAGTGCTCTGTTTCAAGTGAAATGCCTGTAATTAAAACATTTTACTTGAGTAAAAGTACAAAAGTATTGGCATCGAAATATACTTGAACAAAGTAAAACTACTAAAATATAAATTCAAATACGTTTAAAAAAATCTTCAAGCTCACAACACGTCACATTGCGTTGTGAGCTTGCTATTTTTGAATAGCCGAAGTATAAAATTGGTCATAAGTGATTAAAGGTAGGGTAAGTGATATTTTTTGGTTACAACAAAAAGTTTTTTGTTAAAAGGTGTCCCCGTCACTCCAGTGCTTTAATAAACAAATTTCATTTTCAGGTAGGTGACAAAAGTTCAGCCAATCAGGCAAGAGTACCCATTTATCAGCTTAAATTTTTATAGTGTTCCAGTTCCAATGTTGTCTGCTCATTTCTTTGTGTCATCACTTCTAATTTCACTTGTTTAATCTGTATCTTGACTGAGTTCTCTATCCTGATTGGATAAAATGTGTATCCCGACCTGAAAATGCATTTTCTGTTTAATGAAGAGCTGGAGAGACTCCTGTTACTGAACAAACAAACACTCTATAGCAATGAGTATACAATCTGAATATAGAGCTATTTAACACCTAATACCAAAGAAAATCACTTACCCTACCCTACCAAGTGCAGTACTTGTGTAAATGTACTTAGTTACTTTCCACTACTGCCATTTGGTTACATTGGTTCATTCTCTGAGTTACATTGACACTCTGAATGTAAACTTCCTCAGTAGCAAGCATCTGCTCCGTCCATGCCAGCCCCCAACGCTCCCACCCTCCAGGGACCTTCTGGAAGAGATAGAGATATATTATGTATTGTTTTTACAGCCTAAAATATCCTCCTAAAATCGGACATAGAGCTTGATGATTACTTGTTAAAACTTATTCCCCCTCATTTGTCTCGCATGTTGGCACTTATAGGGCTGTCAAAATCAGTTCATTAATTTATGGAATTAATGCATAAAATGTTTTACTGCCCCATACATAGCATAATTCCACCCACTCTCTGCACTAGTCGTCGCTCTGTTATCTGATGGCTGAGATGGAAAGAGAACCTGTGTGTGGGTCTATGGGGGGAAACTCAGAGAGAGAGTGTGAGAGAGAGTTATTATCTCTCCGTTCCCACAAAAATATACAGAGAAAATGGACATTGCGGGTTAGGAATGGTGATCATGATTACTAGTTATTAATCTGTGATAAATCTGATAAAATAATAATTTGTGGTTTGACAGACCTACTTAGCACATAATGCAAACACATCAAAGGTTGAAGTAGTGATTCACCCTTCATGAATACATATTTTATGATTTCCCCCCAATTTAAGGCTGATTTATACTTTGTTGCACACTGGTGTTGCATGCCGTAAATAGCAGATCTACAAGCTCACAACACCCCCCCCCCCCCCCCCCCCCCGTCTCTGCTATTTGCTGAGCACGACACCAGCGCACAACTAAGTATAAATCAGGCTGTAGTCGTTATGCCAATTCCAAAATCCTCAACACACACATACAGTACGTGTGTGCAGTCTTGCCACTGCTGACACTTAGTTCAGGCCAAAAGATTTGTGACGACACAAAACAATTACATCGTTTAAAATGTATACTTTGTTACATCGGTATCGCGCACTGTGAATAGCTGATCTACAGGCTCACAGCGCACTGGTTATGTGATGTGTTGTGAGCTTGTAGAGCTGCTATTTTATAGGTTTTAGTAAAAAGGAACATCTCGAGTGCGGTATAGTGACTGGGCATAACGTGTTTCCTCCAAAAAACAGGTATTTTTCTCATGTTTGCGAACAAGGCATAAACAACCGGGGAAACCGTCTGTGTGTGTGTGTGTGTGTTTGCGCGTGCGTGCGTGCGTGCGTGCGTGCGCGCGTATAAATAGTATGTATGGTTTGGCATGCAGTCGTGCTTATGTTTACTCATGGGTGACATGTTTTGAACACATTTCTTTTCAAGGCAGTGTGCTGGAGATATGACTGATTCAGATATGATTTATGATTCAGCAACGCACATTAACGCTGTGGGTGCCGACTGACCACCCCGACACTCTTACACACTATTAAAACCAAAAGTCTTGCATTTTGTGTGGGTTATCTCTGTCTGAGTGATAAATTAAGTCAGTGATTTAAAACAAGGCTCATAAACCCGAAAGAGAAATGTGGTAGTGATGATAACTATGAAATAGATCTACGCCTTCTATCTACACCAAATCTTTTCGCCAAAAAGAGCAGATTGTAGATCTGTTATTTTGGGTGAATGTTCCTCATTTTGCTGGGGACCCCCTTGGAACCCCTTCAAAGACACCTGGGACTTTGAGAACCACTGCATTAGTACTCATTTATTTACATATCTACTGTTATTATTAACCACAGTATATTTGTATAAAGCAATATATATTTAGCTATATATTTGTATAGGGCTTTTTTCTTTGCGATACACTTTGTAACTTGAAAACTCTTGTTTATCTTTTCATTTTTGCTTCTTTGTTTCTAGTAATGAATGCACGTCTATTAATGTACTGAGATGTGTTTGTGTTTCTACTTTTTATGAGAGAGGGAGGGAGAGAGACAAAGAGAGAGAGAGAGAATATGATGGCACGTTTTAATAAACCCATCAGCGTAACTGTTTGGCAAACACAAGCCACCACAGAGACGTAGAGATGATGACACATGTGTAGGATATTATACAGCAGATGCCGTTTGATGATGAAAATACTGAACATATACAGTTATCATAAACACAAGTGTGAATTGTTTTTACCCATTATATTGCACAAAGCAATTTATCAAACCACTTAATGAGAAGGTATGGTGGTTATAGCTGTCAAACAATATTGTATTTGATATTTTAGATCTGTATGTATGCAAAACTGAAGTTATATAGCTGTGTGTGTGTGTGTCTGTGTTCGTGTGCGTGTTGCACACAGCAATTTATGTGTATTTTATAGCCCTGCTATCTTTAGTTCCTTGGGAATATTACAAGAATGCCGTCCGCATCCATAAAAAAATCCCGCTAGTCCTCCCATTTTGAGGTTTTCTGGAGTTAACATTCTCTGACATACTTAAGCAAATATAATTTACTTTATTTTTTTTTCATGATTATTTCTATACCAAACCATTCTCTTCAAAGGATTTTACACAACATGTGTTTTTCTTTGCTTTTCCCCCCTCAGTCCAGGAAAAGCCTATAATGTTAGTCCCATACGAAGGGAAAACTCAACGGAACAGGCCCTTGATTCAAGATCAGAAAGGTTAAAAGCCATGATTTTATACGTCATCATTATGCCTTGTGTTGCACGCCAGAAATAGCCGATCTACAAGCTCACAATGCGTTGCATCCACAACGCGTTGTGAACTTGTACATCAGCTATTTGCGGGCGTATGACAACGACGTATAAATTAGGAGACACTAGCTCTGGCTAATGGCAGAGGATGAGATACTTAAAGGCCATCAAGGCCTGCCCAATCCGGGAACCCATCGTCAAATAAAAAGGAAAAACAGCGCCCCCAGCGTTTTTCACTTTTGCATTTGAGTAGCGTAGCTCTGAATCTGCTCTTGAGAGATTAAGGCCTGCCAAAATACATTTTAGTCGACTAAATCAACTGTACATTTAGTCGACTCTAATCTTATGATATTTAGTTGACGGTACTAGACAAAAACTGAAACATTTCAGATGACTAAAATATGACCAAAACTAAATGGAATTTTATTCAAAAGACTAAATCTAAAACTAAATCAAAATTGGCTGTCAAAATCAACACTGTTGCCCAGCCCTAAAAATACCTCCAGTCCAAAACAGTCCCAGCCATCTTGTGCACACAGAGAGACAGAGCACTCGGGGACAGACACTAAAGCCACACGCAGCGTTTGTGAGGAATTATTGGAGCGAGAGATATGGAGTCTGGCCTTCTGGGACCCAGGTTTCCTAGAAAGACCCGACGACCAATGGCTGCAGTCAGTGTGTTAAGCCCTGATTTATGCTTGGCTGTGTGACCGTGTCGCGCTCTCTGAAAATAGGCGATCCCTAAGCTCACCACGCGTCGCCTCCGCGACGCGTGGTGAGCTTACAGATCGCCTATTTTCCCCACGAATCTTTCCGTCATATGATGCCGTAGCGTAAATGTACAGTATAAGCATTATGCATGGTTGTCTGCCTGCCTGTGTGTGTGTGTAGTAGGGGGGAGGGGTGCTAGACATTATATTATTAACACTCGTACTACTGTAGCAAACATTCCACTGTGACCTGACCGCTGCTGTGGCAGTAATGGAATCTGTGTCAGTCTTTTTTTAATACAAAAGTAAACTGTGCTTGTGTGGACAGAATTATTTATAATGTGGCTTAGTTATAAATTAATGATTACTGAGCCAATGTGTGTCAAATGTGTCACGATTTAAAAGGCTATTCATCTTAACAGTCCAGTCTGTATAAAAAGTATGATTTGGTTCATGACTAGCACAACCCCAGCTGCTCAACAGATTTTAATATGAATTAATACAAATCTGTCAGGAGTAACAGTATGCCCAGTGTAGCACGGGACAATGTCATATTTAATCATGTTCTGTTTATACGTTATTACAGTTTGCATTTTTACATCTGTTAGGCCAGTGGTTCTCAAACGTTTTCATGTCAAGGACCCCCAAAATGATATGTATTTGGCCGCGGACCCCCATCTAAAAATATTTTGTTCCGGGGACCCCCAGAAGCAAAGATTTGAGTTACAAATGTTCTCTTTAAAAAACATATATTCAAAGATTTGCACAAATTTTCAAGATTTTTCAAAAATAGCAGATCTACAAGCTCATAGCGCGGTATGAGCTTGTAGATCTGCTATTTTTGAATAGCCAAAGTATAAAAGGTTAAAATTATTCTGATGCTATATTTACACATTTTGCTGGGTACCCCCTGGAACCCCCTCAAGTACCCCTGGGGGTCCGCGGACCCCACTTAGGCCACTGTCAGATTATCTGTTTTCTGCCATCCGTGCATCCATCCAGAAAGATGTATAATGTGGCTTAGTCATAAATTAATGATTACTGAGCCAATGTCTGTCAAATGTCGCGAACAGTGCAGTCTGTAAAAAGTATGATTTGGTTTATTACTACAACTGATTGTGTTGCACATGAAGAAAAACAAATCCACCCCCAGCTGCTCAACTGATTTCAATATGAATTAATACAAATATGTCAGGAGTACAGTAGTGCCTTATGTAGCGCCTAACGGGAAAATGTCATATTTATACTGTATCATATTTATATTTCATCGTGTTCTGTTTATACGTTGTCTTGCATGTTTACATCCGTTAGTCCACTGACAGATGCTCTATTTTCTCCCATCCATCCATCCATCCATCCATCCTCCCCAGAAATATGATTTTTACTACTTAATATAGTTACTGTACCTTGGCTTTTGTTTCTGAAAATCATGTTAGGGGCCGCATTAGACTGCCAGTTTGACATCTGTGTGTGTGTGTGCGTGCGTGCGTCAAAGTGCAGTTTAGTCGTTTGATTGATTCCAATTGATTAGTGTGTGTGCGTGCGTGCGTGCTTCGAAGTGCAGTTTAATCGTTTGATTGATTCCAATTGATTCCTCCACACACACACACACACTTGTGTGTTGTCAGTCACTGCTGTTGTATCCTACTGACTCACGTGCTAGTGAGGAGCCCCCACCGGGAGGACGTAGAGCCATGGTCCTACTCGTCCCGCCCCGAAACACAGCCTGCTTACAGGCTCCGCCCCCCAGCCCGTATAGCAGTACGTACAGTGACAAATGTCACCGACCCCCCCCCCCCCCCCCCCCCACCGCGCCCCGCGGCTTCCCTCCCCCCCTCCCCCCAATTGTGTTCGTATATAGATATAAATATATATACAAATATATGTATTCAAAGATTTGCACAAATGTTAAAGATTAAAAAAAAACAAATGCAGATCTACAAGCTCATAGCTCGGCACCGAGCTTGTAGATTTGCTATTTTTGAATAGCCAAAGCATAAAAATAATGGTTATAGCTCAAGTCTAAAATGACACAGATGCATTCCCGGATTGAATGGGATAACATGACCACATATTGACCAATCAGTGCAGGTCTTTCATACAGTTGTGTGGCTGTTCTCTTGCGTTCTTCTCCTCAGTGGGTTTAATAGTATCTTGAAATGTATTCAAGCTGATTTGTAACTTTTCCCAATTTTAAGCTGTTGTTTATTAGCATTTTTGCCACCAGCTATGGGATCTTGTAGTGCCAGTTGCGGTCCCATGTCTCAAGTTTGCACATCATTTAGTTGTGGCAGGACCCCCAGTTTAGTTTGTTTTAATCTTTGGGACCCCAAGCTACAGTATAAGGTAGGGGTCTTCAACAGGGGGTCCGGGACCCCTAGGGGGTCCTCAAAGTTACTACAGGGGGTCAGCCAAATCTTTGTGTGATGTGATTTTTTTTTTTACCGTAACCACTTGAACCCTAGCGTCCCTTTTCTGAGGAGAACTTTAGCCAAAAAATAGCAGATCTACAAGCTCAACGCCTCGCGCTGCGAGGCGTTGTGAGCTTGTAGATCGGCTATTTTTTTGGCAAAGAGGTGTTTGGTGTAGAGGGAAAAAAGAGCAGACCAAGTAAACAAAAACAGTTAAATCTGAAACACAATTTTTATACAATATAGAGGGGGTCCCTGCTTCATCTCTCTCTCAGCTAGGGGGTCCTTGGCCTGAAAACGTTGAGGAACCCTGGTATAAGGGACAGTGTCCACTGAACGCATTTTATGAGCGGAGGAACACTTTGGATAATCATGTCCAGAGCTCTCACACACAGTGTTTATTGACACCTGCGATGTTCAAACCCAGGGGTCTAAAACAGGGGGTCCAGGTCCCCTAGGGGGTCCTCAGAGATACTGCAGGGGGGGCCGCCAAATCTTTGTGTGATAGACTTTATTTTTAAACATTTTACATTAACCACTTGAACCTTTTATTCTGGGGAGACATTAGTCGAGAATAGCAGATCTACAAGCTTACACAACGTGTGTGGCGCGTTGTGAGCTTGTAGATCGGCAAATTATTACATCTTGCACATAATTCTTCATCCATTCAAACTCTGAACTCTGGGGAGGGACTGTCTGGGAGATAGGAGGGATGTTGCTCTCTGAGTCTAATGATCATTACATGTCCTGAAAACATGCTTCAAAAGAAAAGAAAACTAAAATAAAGGTTATGTATATGACGATCACAATCTGTTATCTCATTTAGACCTGAGGCCGATTCTAAACAGGCCTTCTAAAACCTAACCTAAGATTTCTGAAAACGTTCAAATTCTTACTAAAAAATAAAATAAAAAATGTTGTTGCTACAGTATATGTATAGTAACTACTGATGAGACACAGAGGTGGCTCCCGGATTCAAAGGTATAACAACGTATAGGTTACAGCAGTTCTAAATGAGTTATTTTGATGATGATAATTAAATTGACTGTTGATATGGCACACTGACTGTCAAGAAAATAAAAACATGGCACTTGAATGTCAAAAAGGTTGCCGACCCCTACAAACTGCTCCTTCTATGACCAACTAATCAGCAGAAGTAACAACCGTTAGTTACAGTGAGGACACTATGTGACATATGGCACTCTTTATTATTATTTATTGATTTGGTGTTTCTTTTACCCTGCTGGTATCTACAATACTTTTTTCCCCCCTGTATCTTAAGCTGCTGTGCTGCCTTTGGGCAACTGAATTTCTCTGCTGGGATCAATACAGGTCTAATCTTGAGCGCAAGCATGTTGTACTTTATTATTTGACGGTTGTCATAATTTTCAGTTGCTCTAAAATAAGTACAAAAAGGTGAAATGATGTGATGTCTTGCTCTGATACTGCTGTCTACCTGAGAGGCCATTGGTTAAGATGAGCTGCCAGTCAGGCCATTCAGCAGAAAGTGGACATTCAAACAGGAAGTGGCTAACAGATGTTTGTTTCTCCAGCTGGGAAGCTGAAAAAGGCATCACTGGCGAGACCCAAGGGAAAAAACGCACACACACACACACACACACACACACAGCTATTGTGAGCTTGTAGATCTGCTATTTTCAGACATATAGGACAACAAAGTATACTGTAAATCCTAAGGCTTAAGATGGCCTTTCTTAAGGGCCGTTCACACTGAGCAGAGCACTATAACGATAACTATATCGTTAACCATTGTATTTTTTTTTTATAATTGGTGTGAACTCTGCCATCCACTTGACTTTGACGTTTGATTTTTAAAAACAATATTGTTATAGTTAGTTACAGTGCTCAGTGTGAACGGCCTTAAGTTAAGTTACTTAACCCTTTCAATCCGGGAACTCGTCTGTCACTTTAGTTTTCTTTGGCTAGTCAAAAATAGCAGATATGCAAGCTCAAAGCACCGAGTGCCACGCTAGCTTATAGATCTTCTATTTAAAAAAAAAATCGTAGCTAGCTTGTAGATCTTCAATTTTTTTTTTATCGTGAAACTCTTTGAAAATATATATTTTTAAAGCGAACATTTGTAACTCAAATCTTTGCTTCTGGGGGTCCCCGGAACAAAATATTTGACAAAGGTTTGCTTTAAAAAAATATATATTTAAAGATTTGCACAAATTGTCACAATTAAAAAGAAAAAAAAACAGCAGATCTACAAGCTCTGCCGCGCTATGATCTTGTATATCTGCTATTTTCGAATAGCCAAAGAAATCTAAAAAATGACAGAGATGCGTTTCCCGGAGTGAAAGGGTTAAGTTTGCGTGAGGCGGATCGCCTGGCGTTTCCGCTCGGCTGCCTCCATGGACGGCACTGTAAACGAGACACGACATGCTCTCATTAGTCGAGGCCTCGGCGGGCGAAGCCCGGGCCCATTTAGTGTACCCAGAATGCCATTGTTGGGTTGTTGGGGGTCCAGTCAAAGGTCAACCCAAATATTGATGAACTTTTTTTAAGGGGTGGGTGGGGGTGAGGGGGTGGGTGGGGTTGGGGACCGCTGAGGCTTGAAGCAACGGGGGAGGCAGGCCAGGACAGGGCAGGAGGTGCAAAGGGCCACAAACACAGCTGTACTGCAGAGCGTTGGTTCTCAAAGTGGGGTCCGGGGACCCCCAGGGGTACTTGAGGGGGTTCCAGGGGGTCCCCAGTTAAATGATGGACAGGAACCAAATGGACCCTTATGGGACTGTAACTCTGAGAGTGTACAAATGGAACCAAATGGACCCTTATGGGTCTGTAACTCTGATAGTGTACAAATGGAACCAAATGGACCCTTATGGGACTGTAACTCTGATAGTGTACAAATGGAACCAAATGGACCGGGTCCATTTGGTTCCATTTGTACACTATCAGAGTTAAATTAACATTGATTTTACTATATAAATTGGGGTCCCAGGGATAGAAATTCCATTAAATGAGGGTCCGTAGCCTAATGCATGTCAAATTGGGGGTCCTCTTGAAATTAAAATGGTTGAGAATCACTGGTAGCTAGCAGTGAAACATCTTCTCTTATGGGGGTCCCTGGCAAATATTTTGAAATGGGGGTCCGCGGGCTAATAAGTCTCAATTTGGGGGTCCTTGACATGAAAACGTTTGAGAACCACTGCTGTAGAGGCAGTGGTGGAAGAAGTACTCACAGTTTTTTAGTAAAAATACCGCAATGTAGAAACAGTAAAAGTCCGGTATTCAGAATTTACTTGTAAAAGTACAAAAGTATTAGCATCAAAATATTCTACCAAAAGTAAATACTCATTGTGCAGTTTGTACCTTTTCACAAGTTATCATATGATAACATATTATATATACATATTATGTATAAAATGTATACACGTCTTTTGAAAATTGCAGATCTACAAGCTCACAATGCGTCTTATTGCGATGCGTCGTGAGCTTGTAGATCTGCTCTCCGAAGTATATATAGGGCTGAAGTGGTTAATGTATGTTTTGTAATAACAATCGAAATCTACAAAGTAACGCTAAAGTTTTCAAATAATTGTGGTGGAGTAAAAGTACAATATTTCCCTCAGATGTAGTGGAGTAGTAAAGGTAAAAGTATTACTAGTGTAGCAGGGCTATGTAAAGCAAAGACTACACCACCCACACATATAGGAGTGAGGGATCCTTTAAACACATTAACCATATACTGTATATATATAGATATATAGGACTGAACAAGGTAAGGTTCCCCAGGAAGGTACGGGTTCAGAATGAACAGAGCCAAAGGCTGATGTATCAAATGTGTCAAGTTTATTCAACAGTTGGTATAAAAATAGTCAGGTTAAAATACAGAAAGGAAGAAAGCGGTTAGTATTAGAGTTCTGCAAAAGGGACTTAACGAGGCAAAAGAGGCAAAGGGGCAATAAGGGTAAGGGCTTCGGGGCCTACTTGGGCCTCTAAACTAAATATCCAGAAATTAAACAAATCAAATCCAAATAACGCAAAACCAAAAGAAAATAAAGTAAATAAGTAACCAAAAGCAAATCAGCAAATAAGCAAATCAAAACAAACTACAAATAAGCAAAACCAAAATCATGCAATGCTACTTAATGGCCCAGTATAGCTCTGTCCTCAGTCAACCCTATTGCACTCAGTCTAAATAGTATATATATATATATATGGCACGGTGGGAAAAACTGTGATGTTAGTTCAGCTCCTACAAAAATCAAATAATAAAGCATTAGACCAACCCTCCAACAATTCATCAATTCATTAGGCTCCTATAGTAAAATGACAAAATACAGAAAAATAACAAACATACCCAAATAGTCAATATATGCTCATGGCTCCAATTGATAAAGGCCTGCACAGCCACAGGGTACTGCTGCTCAAAGGACCTGGAGGCTTCTGGAAGTACAAATATATATTAGTATAATTAACAACAGGCCTAATATTGTCAGCCTATCTAAACTCTTATATATATACTATTGTTACAATGAGTTATAAAAGCCTTGTCATTTGTTTCAGATCGTCTTACCGAGAATTAGTCTGTACCCCTCATGCCTCCAGGTCTCTCTCACAAACACTCAAACCAGGCTTCTGGCTAGACAGGAGGCCACAAACCTGGCCACCCCTCTTTATGCACTTTCCTTAAAGGGCCAGTGCTACACTAGTAATAGCAGATCTACAAGCTCACAGTGCCTCACTTAGTGCTTACTAATCAGCTATTTTTCCACATTTTAGAGAAATAATTTTGATTTTGATTTTTTTAAGCATAAATCTTCTCTTCTGGGGGAACCTGGCACAAAATATTTTCAGATGGGGGTCTGCGGCCAAATGCATATCAATTTGGGGGTCCTTGACATGAAAAAGTTTGAGAACCACTGTGTTAAGCTATAACAGAAAGCATGTTTGTTGGAAAGACAAGTTATTATCATTTGAGTTTGTCAACCAGTAGTGGTCCCGCCTGACCACAGGGTCTTAATGTCTCAATAGAAGAGTAGGGAGACCACCTCCAACTACTACAGATGTTATATAAACAGTCTGTACTCTACCAGATTGGTTGAAATAACATTGTATTCATTTTTAAAACGTTATGGAGAGTGTACAAACAGATAAATTAATGTGAAGGATTTTTACGGTGCACAGATGCCTGGTTAAATAAATACCGGGAAAAGGGATTATATTTCACTGCCACGTTTTGACATGGCATTTCGAACGCCAGGAAGCCATGAGTGACTTCAACGGAATAACACTTGAAAACAGTACATTTTATTGAAGAGGGGGAGATCATTGCACAGGATTAGAAGCAGAGCTGAAGGGGATGAACTCCATGCTGCCAAAGGACAATAAAAAGTCCAAGGTGACAAATGAGCAGTGTAAGAAGTACTCTGGTTCTGGACTTGACAACTTAAACCCTTTACCCTTTATTCTTAGTCAAATGGACCTGAGATACAGCTGTACTTTTTTTCTGTACACACCAACATTTCTTGACCAAAAATAGCCGATCTACAAGAGATTTCTATCCCAGAGATAGAAATGTCATTAAATGGGGGTCCCGTAGCCTAATGCATATCAAACTGGGGGGTCCTTGAAATTAAAATGGTTGAGAATCACTGCTAAAGCCGTAAAAATCAGAGAACCACTGGGCTAGTGCAGTGGTTTTCAAACCTTTTCATGTCAAGGACCCCCAAAATTATATGTATTTGGCTGCGGACCCCCCACCCCCGTCTCAAAAATATTTTGTGGCAGGGATTTTTCAAAAATAGCAGATCTACAAGCTCATATCGCGGCACTCGGTGCCGTGCTATGAGCTTGTATATCTGCTATTTTTTAATAGCCGAAGTATAGAATATGGTTAAAGTGGTTAAAATGATTGTGACGCTATATTAAACAATTTTGCGGGGGACCCTCTGGTACCCCCCCCAAGGACCCCTGGGGGTCCCCGGACCCCACTTTGAGAACCAATAGTGGACTGTCATACCGGGACACGGAACAACCTGCATGCAGGAGGAAGGAGGGCTGGACTGGGACTGACTGAGTGTTGTGGATTACACTGTTTGTTTAAATCCATGTCGGCTGGATTATGCTCTCTTACTAAAGAGGCCTGGCGTGGGTCAAAGGTCGCCGAGGCAAAGAGCGCTAAGCAGGTCCTCAAAACAAAGCTTTTTGTCCCTGACCTGAAAGAATTCCCCCCGGACACCGCCTCTCTCCGCCTGTGATAGTGTGGCTCACAGTGAATAGAAGTGTTCAGTCAAATCCTCCTCCTCCTCCTCCTCTTCATGTAGGATATGTTCCTGGCTTCTATATGTGCCACCGCTGATGGCTTCTCAACCTGTGGGGCCGGGCCCCGCTGGTGGGCCGTGCGTATGTTATTAGTGGGCCCCCCCTCCCCCCCCAAATAATTGGCAAGACAACTAAGATTTTAAAGGAGTAGTGCGCCCATAGAATTACATGCATGATTTTTTTTCAAGGCAAAAGACAGCATGAACTAGTTTGTACATAAAAATTTGAACGTCATAAAAAAAAACATATTTTCTATCAATTACACACCCATGAAGCCTTGAATTCATGTAGATTTTGTTGCATTCCTGAGCCAATAATTTGATGACCAGCGGAGTCTCTGGTAGGAGACTTGCGAGGATCATAAAACTATTGGCTTAGGAATGCGACAAAAACTAAACAATCTCCATGAATTCAAGGCTTCATGGGGGTGAGTAATTGATAGAGAACAATTCATCTTTATGAACTACTCTTTTAATGATAATATGAAGTTCAAATTGTAATTGCCTTGTAAAACATGTGTTAAATAGTAATTTGGCTTAGTTCCATTGATCCTAGCTGGAACACGATCGATTTGTTTGAACGTTACAACTCATTGACCGCCATGGACGAGTACACTCGTCAGTTGGCCCGAAGTCCACAGTGCCAAGGACGAGTATGACGAGTTTTGGGCTTTCAGTGGTTTTCCACGTGATGACGCTGTTCGCTAACCTATGAATGATGCCTTGCCTGTCAGAAAATGATAGACCTGGAAATTATGTAATTCAAAAAACAGCTTGTTTACTTCCTGTTTATTTGTTGTGGAAAAATGGCCTTTTCTCCGTTTCTGTTGCTTTTTGGCAAAAACAAGCCACATTCAACTGGCCTCAACTATGCAACGGATTACCGTGACAGGACAATTTTGCGTGCGTGTAAAGAGGCTAGTCAAATCTCTCGGATTCGCTGGCAGCGGCTCGACATTTTTCTGAAAAACTCAGGCACTTAAAGAGTAATAAACATGCTCTGAAAATGCACGCGACCTGCACCCGTCTGACCACTTACCACGGCAGCCGATAGGCGTTAAGTGGTCAGATATGGGTGGGCCACGAAATATATATATTTTTTTTTAAATACATTTTTATCCCACGATTTTGTAACCCATTTTTTCACCCAGTGCCAATTGCCTGAGCATGTAATCCTGGGCGCTACTCTTGCTTTCGAGATTTTTAAAGTAAGACATCTGAGTACTTTTTCCCCCCACCAAATAACATACAGCATGTATGCACGTGGTGGTCTTGTCTGAGACCCCCTCCACTGGGACAGATTAACTGATATTTCTTTAAAAATGTTTTCTTGTGCAAAGCAGACACATCTCCATTAGTGCCACAGTGGAAATCCTTCTAATGAAGGTGCTCAGAGCTCAAGTGGAAGTTATGGGATATTGTATGTGAGGATATGACTTTAATTGAGCCCTGTACTTAAAATGAATTATATTTGTTTTGACGTGACCAATTTTTCATAACATTAGTTTAATCTCATGGCTCTCTCTAGCTATACTTTCACTATAGACAAATATTTTTCTTTGATTATTGCAATCGTGTCAATTTTAAAATGTGAAGCATGTTGGCTGTTGATGTAAAAACTATATCCTCTGTTGAAGTTCTAATAGGGCTAACTTTTTTATTTTTGTTTAAAGGACTTTGGTATGCATGATTGGCCACGGACCCCCTCCCCCATACCTCTGAGAGTGTACAAATTTGGTTCCATTTTGGTTCCATTTTGGTTCCATTTGTTCCATTTGAACCACAGGGACTACACCGTAGTGTTTTTTTTTCTGTGAACAGCATCACAACAGTGTTTAAATCGCTGGTTCTCAAAGTGGGGTCCAGGGACCCACAGGAGTCCTAGGAGGGGTTCCAAGGGTTCCCCAACAAAATAACTTAATACAGCATTAAAATCAGTTGAACCGCTTTTAACGCTGTGTATACTTTATGGAGGCGACCAGTATTAGGCTAGTAGTAGTACTCAAAAATAGCCGATCTACAAGCTCACAATGATTCGCTATATGCTACGCGTTGTGAGCTTGTAGATCTATTTTGGGATTTATTTTTGAAAAATCTTGAGAAAACGGGGGGAAATTTCATTTTTTTTTTATATTTCATATTTATTTAAACACAAATATTGTCTTCTGGGGTCCCTGGCAAAAACATATGTTCAGATGGGGGGTCTGCGGCCAAATTCATATTCATTTTCAGGGTCCTTGACATGAAAAAGTTTTAGAACCACTGGTTTAAGAACATGAGTGGGTCTTGTTGTGTGACTTTCATCAGTGGTGGACAAAGTACTCATCCCTACCACTTGAGTCAAAGTATAAATTCAAAAACTCAAAAGTACATGTTTTTTTATGTATTTCTTTTATTCAAAAGTACAAATTACAAAGAACATTTTTTTTTAATACCAATGTATTGCTGTATCAAAATGAATACCAATGTATTGCTGTATAAAGATTTAGACATCGTCCCCAAATACATCAGATCTTCCCAAAATATTAAATAAATATCAATAGGGTAAATAGCAGATCTACCAGCTCACAAGTTGCGATGCGTTGTGAGCTTGTAGATCTGCCATTTTCACTACAGTATATTTGAAACAGGGCTTAAGTGGTTAATTCATAATGTATCTTTTCCCTCCCTGTAAATGTAGTGGAGTCAAAAGTACAATCATTTGTATATGAAATGCAGTGTAGTAGGCCTATCCAAAAATATCAGTAAATACAGATACTCAAAATAAGTAATTGTACTTGGTTACTATCCATTGCCTTTGATCCAAAGCAAAACGCATTGAGTGTTACACATCCAGTGTTTAGTGGTGAGGAGGAGAAAGGGAACCATTTCCTTTTAGCTGTAGGCCAAATAGACTCCTGTGTTTTCATCCATTAGTCTGTATACCTCCCACCACGATCCTACAGGCCTACCGCCACATGTTGTGTTCACAAACACACACATTTAGCAGTTCACCACGGGAAAACTAAACAAGAATTCATTTTGAAACACTGGGCATTCATATTTTAATGGCAAACAGTAGTATTGTGGTTGGAGACTTGAAGAGAATAGACTACTTAGCGAAGGTTCATATTCATTAATTCATTTACTTTAACACCCCCAAATAAATGCATAAAACATGTCCTGTGACATATATTTGCTTCCATACTGTATCAGCTACAGTGTGTGAAGGAATATCTGTCGGTTATTACATTGTTTATTAATTGTTTTGGAATTAGAAGGCAAACACAACATTCTGCTTTGGGAGGGGGGGAGGCATCATGACGCACGAGGGAAGGAAGACCCCAGGCCTTGTCTGCGCGCACGCCTGTACCAGGGGGGGGCGCTCGTAATGCGTAATGGCGAACAGATGTGAGAGGTTAATAATTAATTTGCCCTCCTCGTCGTAGATAGTGGTCTTAATGCGGAGTGAGACTTAAATGTGTGGTTTGTCTATGGCTGGGGGGGAAGTAAAACACTTTTTAAGTCGCCACTGTATAAGTAAAATGGCCTTATTTTTTACAAACGCTTTTCCGGCCAAAGACGCTCTATTGCAATTCTATCTGTTCCACATCTGACTGACACGTGCGTGCTCACCGAAAATAGCCGATCTACAAGACCACAATGCATCGCCCTTCACCATGCTACTGTATGCGTTGTAGGCTTGTAGATCTGTTGTTTAATGTAGCCTACGCAAAGTATGTATAAGTTATTCAACTCATAGTTGATTGAGACTGCTTTACATTATTTGCTCTTAGTCTTAGCCCATACTTGATTTAAAAAAAATGTAATATAAAAATCCTAGTAGCATATGGGTGTCCTTTGCGTGAGCTTGTAGATCGTACGACGGTGCAGCACCGTCTTACGATGAAGTGTAAAACGGGCTATTTCTTGTATTCACAGGCAGTGCTGTGTTGCACATGTAAAGGCCAAATATCCCCCCATGTGTTTTACACAGTATTGTACAAACACAGCTCTGTTGAGTTAAGTTACACGCTGGGATGATGACAATACAAAGGGAAACTCTATTTCCCCATGTGTGGACTGGACTGGGAGCCCAAGGGTGCCTGCCTGCCTGCCTGTTAGCTCACGAGTCACACAAGTGATTTACTTAAATGTTTGTAGAAACATTCCCAAGATTTGTATCTGGGACGTGGGGTAGAAAATGACCCCACTATAGTGCTCCTTCTTTGGGTTAACAGATGACCAGGCTATCTGATATGCTTCTGGACTTGTTCTTTAATGGCATCATTGTAACGCTATCCAGCTGAAAAGATAAGGCGGCCCTGGCTCTTTCTTTCTCTAAAAAATGTTTGTTTCTGTGTTTGCTCAAATTGGATGAGAACATAAACTTATCTTGACACCCGTAATGAATAACCATTAACCGACTACAAAGGTTTCCCCCCAATGGGTGCGCGTTCAAGGGGATATTTTGGTGTCATATCAAAATTATAGTAACTCAAAGTAAACCAATTTGGGCCCCCGCCGGAGGAATAAACACAGACTCTCTAAAGATCAAGTGGAATAGCCTCAAAAGAATATCCATGGGTTTTTTCTTTCTCCTACAACAGACTTCTCCGCCAATTATGAGCCGTTTTGCTTTGAATGGCGGAGGAAATAGCTTTCCTGGCTGTTAAATGTCACCATGCAATGCGCCCGGGGCGCAGAGTGACCACTTTGTTTTTGTTTTGGTGTGCTTAAATCCCTCTCTGTTAACTTATAACCCTAATTGTAAGTTTCCCAGAAGTGCGCGCGCACACACACACACACACACACACACACACACACACACACACACACACACACACACACACACACACACGCGCGCGCACGCATTCAAGTTCATGCTCATCAACTCGAGACTAAATAGGTTCTACAACAGTGGTTCTCTAACTTTTTTTCTTTTCTTTTTTCAAGGAACTAGGAGTATACAAATGTAGGGTCCATTTGGTTCCATTTGTACACTCTCTGAGTTACAAAGGGTCCATTTAGAGACCCCCAAAGAACACTGGGGGTCCCACTTTGAGAACCACAATATCTGGACATTGCTTTTTGACTTCATTAATTGTGCACATCATTTTGACAAATGTTTCTGTTTGTTCTATAATATAAAATAGGCCTGCATTGAAAGTAATAATTTGAACGGGTGGAATGTATCAATTCAATAAAACTAGAATATCTTCTAGTTTGATACATCGTAATGCGAATATCAAAAGTGCAATGGCCTTATTCCACTATAAATGATAGACTTCAAAACTAAATGAAATATTAGAGTGAAAAATAACAGGCATGGTTTATTATCTTAGAATATAGCCTATACTCTGCTGTAATGAATTGACGGTTATTGGCTATAATATGATTGTTCATTGAAGATGTTGTGAAATTGAAAGCCGTGGAAAATAAAATAACAAATCAATTCATATGAGGCAAGATGTCGAATGTGTAACTTTAATAGATTAAACTTTTAGGCCTTTATGTGAAATAAAAAATAACGAAACATCAACTAAATAAATATAATGGCATTGCACAGTCTAGCATAATATATATTTTTGGATGATTTCGCTTAACGAACGAGCTATATTAGTACACATTATAGTCATTATAATATGCCTTGATTTGGCGTATTAGGCATGCGTGGTTTGCAGGCGTGGTTGGTGTGTGTGTTTGCGTTTTTGCGCCGGTTGTGTTCTTGTGCGCGCTTTGTGCGCTCTCTCCAGATGTGCAGTTTTTTCCCTCATTGGCCTAATAATATGATTGGTTAAAGTTTAACCCGTTTAAACCAAAGGAAAGTAACTACCTGTAAGTACATTAAGTACTGTACTTAAGTATAATTTTGAGGTACTTTTGCTTTACTGGAGTATTTCCAATTTTCAATACTATTACTTCTACTATACATCTCAAAGGCAAATATTGTACTTTTTACTCCACTATAATTATTTGAAAACTTTAGTTGCTAGTTACTTTGTAGATTTACTTTGGCAATTTGGCAATTTACTAAGAATTTTAATACATTTTATACATTTGAAAACTTGTACTTTCACTCAAGTACATTTTTAATATCAGACATGTACTTGTAACAGACTATTTCTACACTAGGGTATTGATACTTTTAAGTAAAGAAATGTAGTACCTTTTCCACCATGGTTAAATGCCACTGTTCTGCTACCGAGGGCTGAGGCCTCTATCTGCATCATGGGCCCAAACTCCCCTGAGGGGAGTTGACCTCTCAACATGTGAGAGTTTAAATGTAACTCTCTCACACTTATACAAATGTATCAATTAACTATTCAATTCCAATTCAGTTCAAAGGAGCTATATATATATTAGCATGAGAAAACATAGTTTACATTGCCAAAGCAAGTGTAAATAAAGTAATAAATAAGTGAAAATAAAATAAATACTGGGGAAGGTATGTACAGTTGGAGGGGCTAAACAGAGCTATGTCACATTGCAGCATGGGAAAAATTGGATGTTAGAAATAGTTATATAATATATATATATATATATATATATATATATATATATATATATATATATATATATATATATATATATATATATATATATATATATATATATATACATGTTGGTGAGGGTAGCTTTGGTATTTAAACATTTTTTATATGAAGCGTTTTGCTTTTTTTAGTATATAGGCTATTAAGGCTTATACGGAGACATTAACACTGAGGGGTTTATTGTGAATATTCCAGTGACACAAAAATAATAATAAGGAAACTATATCCTTCATTAATAATTGTTAAACATTTGCAAATTGATGTTTTAAAAACATTTAATCAGTGCAGTATGACCCAATGGTTTATATAAAAAAAGAAAATCTTGAATAATTAACTTTTCATGATTTACTTGGAGTAAATATGGCATTTTAATGATTCAAATGTGATTGTGGCTTTTTACCTTTTGAGGAAAAAAAACGATTTATTTCTTATAGATAAACATGCTGTGTAGATAATTTTTTCTCCATATATTGATGTCATCTGAATCCGTTTTTTGACCCCACAGTAAAATAAGTCTAGTCATTCTGTGCTTTTCAACATTTCAACAAATAAATAGTCATGGTATTTTGTCGTGGAAACCTTAAAAAAATGTTTTCATTGTGATACCGATAAATTAAAATATACTATATGTTAGGTCCACTGATTCAAGCCAGAACACAATCGACTGATTGATCATTAAAATATACATGTGAAAAATGCAGCCCACCCGTCTTGATCAGATGGGTGGGCCGCTAGCACTTTCTAGATTTTCAAGTGGGCCCTGAACCAGTTGAGAACCATGGTATAAAACATAAAAGCCCCCCCCCCCCCCCCCCCCCTGCCCCCAATTCATTTTCATCTCCTTTTCCAATTGGGCCCCCTGGCGCCCCCTGGGGGCTGCGGCCCCCACTTTGAACAGCAGTGATTGAACCTGTTTAATGAGGTTGCATCTAGATTAACCTCCAGTCACAAGTTAACCACTGATCTATAAATCACTGCAGTATGAACCTGACCTCACCTTAAAGTTTGACAACCACTGCAATAAACATATGCATGTGCGCGCACACACACACACACACACACACACACACACACACACACACACACACACACACACACACACACACACACACACACACACACACACACACACACAAATACCCCAACATGTTCTCACGCAGGGAAATTAAACCATTCATAAGACAGACAGACAGACACAATGAAATAAGCACACACACACACGGAAACACATGGACGCACACACGCACGCACGTGTGTGTGTGTGTGTGTGCGTGCGCATGCGTGTGAACCCGTCATATATCACATTAATTGTGTCGCTCCGCTCCCTTTGAGGTTCGAGGGGGAAGTTTGTCGGTTCCACAGATCCTGGTATCAATTCAGCATGAATCCAGACATTATTGTTAGCTATGAATTGGACGATTACACGCCACCTGTGTTCACTTGGTTTTTGATTGTTATCATGCAAGTACTTAAGTACACCACTTCCTGTTTACTGACTGAGCTGAAGCGCGTCCGTTGTTGTTTGTCCCGGTGAGGCCAATAAAACAGTGAGAGGACATTTACTGAGTGCTGCGAGGCTTCTCTCTGGTCTCTGTACTCCTTGGCCTCTGCGTTGTTGTGGGGGAGTGTTGCAGGCATTTTGGTTTCTCTCTACGTTCCAGAAATACTGACAGGAAGAAAAATGTCACCGGATAATGAAGACACACAGTTTGAAAGAACCATTGAGATGTTCGAGTATGTGTCAGTAACGAGACAAACTGAAGGCTATGAATGTTTGCATGCACCTTGGCTGGACGTGTGACCCTAATTCACACACCCCTCACCTTATGGCCCTTATTCACACATCTTATGACCTTAATTCACACACCTTATGGCCTTAATTCACACACCTGACCTTATGGCCTTAATTCACACACCTTATATGGCCTTAATTCACACACCTTATATGGCCTTAATTCACACACCATATGACCTTAATTGACACACCTTATGGCCTTAATTCACACACCTGACCTTATGGCCTTAATTCACACACATGACCTTATGGCCTTAATTCACACACCTTATATGGCCTTAATTCACACACCATATGACCTTAATTGACACACATTGTGTCTTACAAGAGGAGAAAAAGAAAAAAAGAAATATCACGTCAATAAGAATAGTCTCTGATAATGTCACACGAGAGAGAGAGAGAGAGAGAGAGAGAGAGAGAGAGAGAGAGAGAGAGAGAGAGAGAGAGAGAGAGAGAGAGAGAGAGAGAGAGAGAGAGAGAGAGAGAGAGAGAGAGAGAGAGATCTGCGTTGTGTATCTTTTCGGGGCTGTTCTGTGTCTTATTAGTTGTGTGCGTGTGTCCATTTTTGGGGGTAATTCTTCTTTGCTTTTTCTATTCTTTTACGGTTTGTCAACAAATACATTGTTTAGACTGGCCTCTTCCTTACTGAGTGGACCTCATATGTTTAGCGTGACATCATTAATGTCTGATTATTTATTTTTTCTTCTGCTTTTAGTCCACTGCAAAAGCGATACAGCATTAGAAGCTTAAGGATAGACTATAACTTTTTCTATACTACAAACAATGAGAGGTCAGCCTACTATAAGCAAATACTATAGACACTAGAGTCTGTCTGGGAATGTGTGTGCGCGCGCACGCCTGCGTGCGTGCGTGCGTGCGTGCGTGCGTGCGTGCGTGCGTGCGTGCGTGTGTGTGTGTGTGTGTGTGTGTGTGTGCGTGCGTGTGTGAGTGAGCGTTTTTGCTTTCAAAGAAAGGAAAATAAAATCCACAAACTTGAGAAAAGCTGACAAAACATGGCGGTCCCAGGTGGTTACTGCACTAGCTGACCACCAGCATATATGGGTGCTTATGGTCAGCAGTGGTGGAAAGTAACTAAGTACATCCACTCAAGTATGTTTTTACTTTACTTGAGTACTTTATGTCAATTTTTCTATACTTTATTACTTCTACTCCACTGCACCTCAGAGGCCATTATTAAAGCTATTTGCAAAACTTTACTTACTACTTTGTACAAACACATACATTAACTAATTCAGCCCTATTTTATACTTTGAGTGTTCGAAAATTGTGGTAATGCTACTTTTACTTTAAAAAAAAAAAAATCACAGTTGCTGTCGGGCAGAAACCTTTTTGTGTTTTTTTTGTTGTCTATGAATGCCCTACTTGATCATACTACAGCATCACTCAAAAGTATCCAAAATAGCAGATCGACAAGCTCGAAATGCCATTTTGAGCTTGTAGATCTGATCTGCTACTTGTGATATTTTTGGATTAGAATCCTGAAAAGTAACAGTTAACATTTGGACATATGAGGTTTCCACCCGACAGAGAGACGATATGGTACATATTACACCCACCAGACCATGGAGGAATGACACAACACCTGTCATCATCATGTCACTGACCTTCAGCTCTTTGGTTGAAAGAAAGCTCCCCCACACTGCTCAATCCTCAGTGTTCATACCATTGAGACCTGAAGCCGATTCTACATGTCTCCTAAATCTCAACAGTATTCTGAAAAACGTATGTTTCTATATCAGTGGTGCTCAATCTTTTTCATGTCAAGGACCCCCAAAATGATATGTATTTGGCCGCGGACCCCCATCAAACAATTTTGTTCCAGGGACCCCCAGAAGCAAAGATTTGAGTTAAAAATGTTCGCTTTAACAATATATATATATAAGATTTGCACACATTTTCACAATTTTTCAAAAATGGCAGATCTACAAGCTCATAGCGCGGCACTCGGTGCCGCGCTATGAGCTTGTATATCTGCTATTTTTGAATAGCCCAAAGTGTAAAATAATGCTTTTTAGCTCAAATCTAAAAATGACACAGATACCAGGTCTTAATGGGTTAACTCATATAGAATAAAAACTGACACTTGGGATTTTTCAGTGTATTTAAAATAAATGATGCAAGAACAATGTGTGGAACACACGGCAGCAAATGCTGAATGATGGCTTTTGTCGTCATCCGCAAAACATGGTAAAAAAAAAAAAAAGAAGGGAAAAAAGTACAACGATTTCCGCATTGCGTTTCGAACTTGTAGATCTGCTACCTTTGATGCTTTTGTATGACACTGTAGTATGATCAAGGAGGGCGTTAATTTACGAGAAAAGAAAAACACAAAATGTTAGAATATGGAGATAAGAAGCAGACAGCAACGAGAATAATTATATTTTCATTAAATGTTTCTAAAAATCTCCTAGCTCACAACGTGTCACCATTGTGAGCTTATAGATCAGCCATTTTCGTGCGACACAGTCTAAAAAATAGGGGCTTAAAAGGTGGCTAAATCATTTTGACTCACACAATGGCTGCGACTCACAGAGACGTGCACAGTGCGCACAGAGCTCGCAGACCTCCAGGTGTCAGGGGTGGCAGGCTACAGGTCCTGCTGTTTTTGGGTGGTTCTGCTTGTAGCGCTTAATGAGGGCTGAACAGACAACACAGGATCATCCCTTGTAATTTGCGGAGGCTAATCACTGAATTATTCCCTCTGACAAGAGAGATTACACACTGAGCCTGCCGTGGGGCTGCACAATGAGGGATTAAACCACAATGGAGCCCGGGGGGGACAAAAGGAGTGGATGAGACCACGTAGGAGTTAGGGTATAGGAGAGGGAGGGAGCGTGACACTGACCCAGAGGTGCCACCTTTTGGGGCAGGGGTTCGAACCCTAAAAGACTCACAGGGCAAGCTAGAAATGGGCCAAAGCTAGTAGTCACTGGGGCCATTGTGATCGGTCAATGGGGTATATGCGTATTATGCTTTTAGAAGGGCTTTGTAAAATAAATGATGTTAAGCAAGAACCAAGATAATTGTGTGTGTTTGTGTGTGTGTGTGTGTGTGCACGCACACGTGGACGTCTGTATGCGTTTCGAGAGTTATAGCAAACGACACAAACCACACCGTTTAGTTTTTTTGCTTTAATTTTCAAAGTAACAGCTCTGGAATCCGTTATCAGGGACGTGTCATTCGTGGGTGAAGTTAAAATGTGTGGTTTGTAATGATCTGGTGGTCTCAGGATTTCTTCCTTCTCTCTCTTTCTCTCTCTCTCTTTCCCTAGCTCTCTTAAGCGTTTTTTTCCCTCCATTTGTACCACTTTCACCCCACTGGAAAAACATTATTATCACCAGCGTGAAGAGCAGCACCACAATCACTCACAGCCCGACCGTTTCTCAACTTAGGCAATCGCCTTGAAAATTGGCCAGGCCTGCACAGTGTTCTGCCACTTTCATTTTCATTTACTGCTTAGTCGTAGGGCGGTGTCGCGCGCTGATCTGTAAGCGCACAACGCGTGCCGACATCACGCGTTGTGCGCTTGTAGATCGGCCATTTCCTGCCACACGGCACCGTTGTACGAAGAACTATAAATCGTGCGTTAAAGCACCCTGTTCCTGTGCTTTTGATGTGTGTGTGTGTAGATTTGGGAAATGGCACACCAAGTGCACTGTCAGGTTTTCAGACCGTAACATAAACCAATTTTCGACAGTGTTCTTTCCCCTCTTCATGGTATTATAAGTAACAATAACAACCACTTGAAAAAGATGATCTGAAATGTATCATTTTTAGCTACACTGTCTGTGATAGGGGAGTTTGTTTTGGGCATGATTAAAACATGATTAAACTGATTAAAACATGATTAAACTGATTAAAAAATGATTGAACTGATTCCAGTGCACTTCAAAACCCACCCACCACCCACCGCCAGGCCGGCCCTTACCCTTTGCTTATTGTAAAGCTAGTTTAGAATTGTAAGTAGTCTACATTGTGGTTAAAACATTTATGATTTAGCATTTAACATGAGACACAACTGGATGGATTGATAATAGATAGATAGATAGATAGATAGATAGATAGATAGATAGATAGATAGACAGATAGATATTCACTTTGAAACATGTTATTTTGGTGAGGGACACGGTTGTAGAACAAACTATAAAATGACTAGTGAAGTAGACCCTCTGTGCTTTGAAAATGTTTGCCCGAGGGTGTTAGGCTGGGAAAATATTTGTCCTCCTAAATCCTCAAACAGATTTCTTACTTAATTAAATATGTTGAAATAACAAATACATGAAAATAAACCAAAAGTTAAAGTTTTGCAACAGTTTGGCAGTGTGAATGAGAAAACACTCTTACACGAGTCTGACAACACATTAAAGGTGTTGGTAAAGTTTATGCATTAACCCGTTTGGAGATTTAAAGTATCGCTGACTCTATGATGACTAGATGAAAGATGCTCATGTCCTTGATTCACGTCATTGTAAGAATCTTATCAGATACGTTCATCTATCCCAGTGGTTTAGGCCGTGACCCCCCCAAAATTATCATATTTGAACTGGGGACCCCCCAAAATAATCATATTTGAACTGGGGACCCCCGCCCTGACAAGCACTTGGAATTGTAGGAGTTGAGGCGTAGACTATTATTATTGAGTTGACTGTGATTCCCGTTGGTCCTGCACCTGCCCTTCAGTGGATGTGCCAGTTTTATTTCATTTCATACTAAAAGACATCCGAAACATGCTTGACTGCTATTCATAGTCTTTTTTTTTAAAAGATATTTTTGGGGGCTTTTCTGCCTTTATTGATAGTACACAGTAGAGAGAGACAGTCAAACCTGTGACTGACAGCGCATTAGAACTACTCTTTGTCGTCATCTGATTTTGCTTGATTAGGTCATAATTGGTTCACTCTTAAAACATTTCTTTTTCTTTTTTATGGCGTGGCTCATAGGACACGAAACGTCCAGAAGAGGGTCAGTCTTCTTCAGAGGCTTCATGTGCTTTTGTTTTCAGACAATAAACAGATGTAGCCATGCCCAAAAACTTCCAACATCATGCATTGTTCTGGTTTATTCCCTAGAGAGCCACAGCTGGTGGAGACACACAGCCACACCACTCAACACATGCAATAAACACATTGAAGAGTTTGTCCAGGACAACAACTCGGTTGACGTTTCCATATCGTCGTTATCGGGCAGAAACCTCTTATCTCCATATTTTGACTTTGTGTTTTTTTCTTAAATTAACTCCCTACTTGATCTTACTACAGTGTCACACAAAAGCATCAATAGTACAGATCCACAATCTGCTACTTTTGCTATTTTTTTTTATTTGTTTCCAATGTGGTCCATTGTACTCAATTGGGGCGGGGGCGAGAGGATGCTACAACCAAGGATGTTCTACCAAGCCAAATTGTATATTGAGGACAGCCATTCTTTTAGGTTAGTTTGGAGTTTGGGAAGGGAGTCGACATCTTTAACAGGTTTTGGTAAGTAGCATAGTATTTTGGTGGCAGCATAGTAAAATGCATTTTTCTGGAATACGTTTATTTTTAAATAAAATATATGTTTTTAAATGTTAAATTAAGTCCCCTCGCATGTTAATGCAAGTCACATCCTGCACATAATTCTACATTCATTCAAACTCTGAACTCTGACTGGGGAGAGAGTCTGGGAGATTAGGTGGGTTATTGCTCTGATTCTAATGACAGAATAGAGATGCTATTGGGCAGTGGTTCCCAAACTAAGGACTTTTAAGATATTTTAATACCAAATTGACCAAATTGTCAAATATTACATGAGAACATTGTGAAAATAGCCGATCTACAAGCTCACAACGCCTTGCAGGAGTGCGAGGCGTTGTGAGCTTGTGGTTCGGCTATTTTCACTATTTATCTGTGGAACCGAGTCAAACTAAATGTAATGCCTACGATTTCAAGCGCTTGCCAGTTCAAATATGATTATTTTGGGGGGTCGTGGCCTGAAACGTTTGGGAACCCTTGCTATAGGGTATAAGTGTTTCATGTAAAAAAATTAACTAAAAAACACATCACTCAAAGATTCGGCGGCTGCCCCCCTGTATTAACACTGAGGACCCCCTATGGGTCCCGGACCCCCTGTTGAAGACCCATGCCATAAAAATGGTATTATGAGCCTAATTGAATGACCATAACACTTCAGATGACATGGCCAGAGTATGAGAGTCAATAAACTGTGGTATTTGTGGCTTTGAGGACGAATCAACTTCAACACATGAATGATCCAGCAGCCCTTCACTTATTATTGACTGGACTGTAATGGTGATCAAGTTGGAAAGTAACAATGTACTTTGTGGTGACATTTTGCACAAGCGTCTGTTGGAGCGATCCGTTTTATTTCCAGAGAGGACATGGAAAGGGCACATGAGGGTCACTTTAAAAAAGCGCTATTATAGATCACTGGTTCTCAATGTCCGGTCCAGGGACCACCAGTGGTCCAAATAGACCCCTATACGGGTCTGTGACTCGGGTGACAGTAGTGTACAAGTGGAACGGGTCCATTTATTTCCAGTTGTAGACACTCAGAGTTCGTTTAACACAATTAGGCGCTCGGGCGGCGCTGTGGGTTCGAATCCAATGCGTCGGGCGTATATGCAAACACAATTGGCCCGTGTTCGGGGTTTGCAAGCCAGGCAGGGCGGGAGATATTGGCCATTGGCACCTGTAAGCACCCTGTAAGCAGGGAGTGTTGGACGGTAGGAGTAGGATGAAGGCCCTACAGTATGTCCTCCCGGTGGGGGCTTCTCACTTGTAGGTGAATCAATAGGATACAACAGCAGTTTCAACACTGAGAAATGTGTGTTGAGAGGAATTAATTAGCATAACGACTAAATTGGGGAGAAAATAAAAACAACTATCGTCTACTCTAAATTTAAAAAGAAAGAGGAAAGAAATATTTAAATTTAAGACTTGAGGATTTTACAGTGCCGATTGGGGTCCCAGAGCAACAAACGAACAAAAAGAAACAAAGAATCCTGTATCAAATGGTGGTCTGTGGATTAATCATATCAAACTGGGGTTAAACTAATCTATCTGGCACAGAAACATGTTCATTGCTTAGCTGTAAGAACCTTGCACACAGCACCGTCAAGCACCTTAATTGCTAGGACCAGTGAACAAACTGTTTTAATACTGCTGTTATTCTTTGATTATACCTTTTTTAATTCCCTTGTTGTTGTATTTTGTTGTCTGAGGAACCAGAACAAAAAAACGACAAATCAAACGTCCATGGTCCTAATGCATAATATTATCATTGCTGCCGTTGGGCAGAGACCTTGTATCTCCATATTGCAGTGTTGATTTCGTCGACCAAAACTATGACTAAAAATGTTGGTCGACTACCTTTTTTCACTGACGAAAACTCCATAAAAACTCCATAAAAACTAGGCTATGACGACTAAAACTAAGACTAAATATAGTGACAATTTCGTCAACAAATAAAAACTAGACTAAAATGTAGTGGAGAAAAGATCCAGTAGAACTAAAAGACAATTCAATTTATGTTTGGTTGCGCTCGGGTGTTGCGTTCTGAAAATAGCAGATCTACAAGCTCACAACGCGTCGCAGCGCGACGCGTTGTGAGCTTGTAGATCTGCTATTTTCAGCTTGCAACCAAGTGTAAAATCAGCCATTACGACGCCATCAAGGCACCACCGACATACATTTTAGTCGACTAAATCAACTGTACCATATTGCACATTTTTTCAACTTTTCCCCGTAAATGAATGCCCTGCTTCGTCAAAAAAGAGGGTCACACAAAAATAGTGAAAATAAATATAATAATAAAAAAAGGAACAGGTTTTGGACATACAAGGTTTCCACCGACACCGGCGAAATATCAAACCAAGGGGGGGTTCCTTGAAATGGAACAAGGTTGAGAGTCACTGGTTGTATGGGGGGGGGGGGGGGGGTCGGGGGGGAGCCAGCTGTGCTGTGCTGAATGGTAAACACTTCCAGCCTATTCCCTCCCTTCAGTGTTTCTGGGGTGGAGGAGGAGGAGAGGACTAGAGGATTGTTGCTGTGTGTGAAAATGGCACAGAATGTGAGCTGGCTCTGTTCTGTGTGTGAGGAGAGGAGAGAGCCGCCCCATGCAGCTGAGAGACACTAGCTATCAGATGTTTGGGCACAAACCGCAGAGTGTGAGAGGCGGTGTGGGGTAGAAAAGACCACCCATGAGAGTGAGTTTCAACCTCCCCACCCCATACCCTACCCCTACACCCAACCCTATCCCACCCCAGGCTCAGCCCCTCGCTCTGCTGCTGCTGCTGCTGCAGCTGGAAAAGAGACGCTATGCATGGGGAGCATGGGAACCAACGTTACCAGCCATTAGGCAAAGCACCGTTAACCACTTAAAGGAGTAGTTCACCCAAAACATGACGTATTTCAAATCAATTACACACCCCATGAAGCCTTGAATTCATTGGAGATTTTTTTTAGTTTTTGTCACATTTCCTAAGCCAATACATTTGATGACCGGCCGAAAGATGCTAATGCCTCCGGTAGGAGACTCTGCAAGTCTCTTACCTGAGACTTGGCCAGTCATCAAATTATTGGCTTAGGAATGTGTCAAATTGTTTCAAAAATAGCCGATCTACAAGATCACAACCTGTCGCTTAAGTATAATATGGATTTTGTATTATAAATCTGCAAAGTAACTAGTGACCAAAGTTTTCAAATGATTGTAGTTGAGTAAAAAAGTACAATATTTAAGTGTACTACATTAGTAAATGTACTTAGTTAATTTCCACTACTGCCTAAATTATACTTTGTCGTACGGCTGTGTTGCTTGTTGAGAAGTAACCGATTTTCAAGAAAAAAAGGGGAAAAAAAGCGCTAACCATAACCCACCATCATACAATGAAGTATAAATTAGGCTTGACTCCTAAATTGTGTGGGTATTTCTGGTTAATAAATGCTTGACTCCGGGGTGCATGTGTGTGCGTGTCACGTTTTGCCTTCACCTCGTGCCTGCTCTGTAATGCGGCTCTAAGCCTATATTTGTTTTAGACGATCCCTCCGAGGATTGCAGGCATGTCCTCTTGAAACTGATGCAGCCTGTGGAAGCTGGGTTAGTAGGAGATATAGTTTTAATATTTGGTTGTTCTTTCTTTTACCCAATGTTATGGATAAGATCAGGTTAGGGTGTATTTATTTATTTATTTTTTAATTACATTATGTATAACATTAAAGACCTGAGGCCGAATCTACAAAATGCCTTCTAAATCACGTAGTTCTCCAACTTTTTCAAACAATTTCAAGATTTTTCAAAAATGTGCAAAAATAGCAGATGTACGTAAGCTCAAGCTTGTATATGTGCTATTTTTTAATGGCCAACGCTAAAATCTAAAATGACACAGATGCTTTCCCGGTTTTAATGGGTTAAGATACAAAAGTGGACAAATACAAATCTATCTTTGATTCTCTATAAGTGAATTTGTAGCAGGTTACACAGATAAAAAGAGAAAACAGATCAGATTAGACATGTGTAATAATGCATGCTATTATAATGACATGCTGCTGGATTTGGAGACTCGATTTACCTTTGATTATTGTAAATATATTGCTTTGGTTTGATATATCGGTGATGTTTGACAAAATGACACCCTTGACTAACATGTCACTTAACTCAGTTTGTTGTTGTCAGTTGACAAAGCATAACGGTGAGTAAAATATGGGGGGGCCGTAAACTCTGTCACCCTCTCACCCGCTGTCATTTCCAAGGATGTAGGGGAGAAGAGAAAAAAAGGAGAAATCTTGTTAAAAAACTTGCTGAAACCCAAAGCCAAAGTATTTGACTGGGGATGTTTAGGTTAACCCATTAAGACCGGGGACGCATCTGCGTCTCATTTTAAGATTTCTTTGGGCTATTCAAAAATAGCAGATCTACAAGCTCATAGCGCGGCACCGAGTGCCGCGCTACGAGCTTGTAGATCTGCTATTTTTGAAAAAATCTTGAAAAAAATATGTTTTAGATTTTTTTCAAAATTTTTCAAAATGTTTCAAAATTTCAAAACTTTCAAAAAACCTCAGGTCTTAATGGGTTAAGTAACCCCCTGGGTTAATAAACTAAACAAAGGTAAACCATGCAAAATGGCTGCAATGAAAGCCAGGCTAAGTAAACCAAGCACAGTTTACAAGATTCATTTAAGGATGGGGAGGGTGTGTGTGTGTGGGGGGAGGAGGGGGGGGGTTAAAAATGCGTGAAAGTTTAAATGTGAAACAGATGATGAATAGTGTTTTTTACACCAATAAAGAGGGTCTGAGCGGGCCTCCCGGTGAGCAAAGTTTTTTTTTTGAGAATTACATTACACACATATTAGGCTATTCCTATGATATACTGTATGCCTAATGCACGTTGCCTTTACAGCCACATGAACAATATTCCTGTCTTTTGGGTCTAAAACAACATTAAAAGCAACAGTTTGCAGACATTATCAGCCACCGTATCATTTGATCAAATAACCATGGCTTTGGTTACGAGTCAAGCCTAATTTGTGCAGATTAATATCATGTACGGGACATAATAACCACTTCTGGCCACCCTGTTTTTTGAAAGAAATAGCTGATTTGCATCTTCGGAGATCGGATATTTGGGCTTGTGCTCATCGTGCAACGAAGTATATAGGGCTTAAAGGGATTAAAGTAGGGAATTGTACGTAAAATCTTTGCTGCATTTTGATAAGCCATGAGGTTAGTAACACTAAACATTGACGCTGACCAGTGGTGGAAAGTACATTTACTCAAGTATTGTACTTACTTTTCTTTACTTTACTGGAGTATTTCCAATTTTCAGTACTTTCACTTAAACTCCACTACATTATACAGGCAAATATTGTACTTTTTACTCCACTACAATTCTTAACTATAGTTACTTTGAAGTAACTTTAACTAAAATGTACATTAACCAACCCTCTATATACTTTGGCTACTTGAAAATAGCCGATCTACAAGCTCACAACGCGTCGAAAGTGACGCGAAGTGAGCTTGAAGATCGGCTATTTTCAAAAGATTTCAATACATATTGAACTTGTGAAACGGGACATTCTGCATAAATGAGTACTTTTACTTTTGGTACTTTAAAATATATTTTGATGCCAATACTTTTGCACTTTTACTCAAGCACATTTTTAACAGACTTTTAACAGACTTTTACTTGTAACAGAGTGTTTCTACATTGCGGTATTGATACTTTTACTTAAGTAAAACATTTTAGTACTTCTTCCACCACTGATGCTGACAGCCCCCCCTTTCTACGGTAGTTAACCCCCCTGTAGCTCGAATAGCTTCTATATCATCTCTGTCGGGTTGAAACCTCATATGTTCACTTTTCAGGAAATGGAAAAAAAAGAACCTGGGTTCCAATATAGTTGTTATTTAGCCACAAAAGCTTACTTTTTTGGTTTAATATTGATAAAACCCACAGACACACTTACTTACAAAAGTAGCAGGAATAGCAGATCTACAAGCTCGTAGAGCTATTTTTGCTACTTTAGTGTGACACTGTGTAATAGGGTGTAGGGTATTCATTTATGAAAAATAAAACACAAGTTGAAATACGGAGATACAAGGTTTACTGGCAGCCTAAAAAACGATGTGTCTCAGTATAATATGTCTTATCATAGAGATTATATCACACGGAGTGCAGTTGAAAAGTTTGTCCTCACTTAAGATAAGTTATTGGACTCATTTTTTTTTCTCACCCTTTTCACCTTCGCCGACGTGGAAAACGGAACGCGGCACCTGGACCGGCTCCAGAGAAAATATGAAGCCCCGAAGAACAAACAAAAGGGTTCTTTTTAACTTTCCTCAGACCACATCTCCCAATAAAAGCTGAACAAACATGGCCTGCCACTTGCATAGGGGGGGCCAGCGTCCGCTGAGCCGCTTTCAGACTGGGGGGCTTATGGAGCCGAATGAAAACTTTCACCTTAACTGAAATAATACAAGGAACGCACAGCACCAAAACAGCAGTGATTTTTAGTCCTCTCACTGGAATTAGCTCTCGGCCCATAATACTCAATTTTAAATCACTGGACCGTAGATCAGCAATTCTCAGATCTTTTCATGTCAAGGACCGCCAAATTAATATGTATTTAAAGTACGAAAGTATTGGCATCAAAATAAACTTAAACGTAAACATATACTCTATACAGAATGGTCAATTTCACAATCAGATTTAATGCATTAATGTGTTCATCACTTTAATCTTGTATTTTCATTACTGTGTGCATACTTATGTGCTGCTGTGTAGTGTAACCTAGAATACATCATATATGACCAGTTTTGCTTTGATTTGTCTAGTTTTAAAATAATTGTAGCGTAGTAAAAAGTACAATATTTGATTCTGAGATGCACTGGAGTAGAAGTAGACTATAAGTATCAAAACATGTAATAAGATAATACAAGTAAAACAAAAGCACCTCAAAATTGTACTTAGTAGGCTACTTGTGTAAAAGTAGCCTAGGCCTATACTTAGTTTCTTTCCGCCACTGGGAACCTGCACAGCAAACCTTGTGGTCACAACGAGGGAGCACACTTTCATCGTACCGTACGGTAAAAGTAGCCTATAAATCGGGGATTAAATGGGGATAGGTCTCGTCACAGATCTTTTTGGGGTCTGAAACGCGGCGGCTCTGAGAAGAAGAAGAAGCCCCTCCCGGGGGGGAAGACAAAGCGGGTCTGACGGGGTGGTATGAAAAGGTTTTGGTGCCTGTGAATGGTTACTATTCAATTTGTATTTGGTTCCCCGCTGGTCACAGAGCTGAGATCAGAGCAGAAAGTGAAAACACATGGCCAGGGTCAGCCGGGATCAGAGAGAGGACTACCACACACACACACACACACACACACACACACACACACACACACACACACACACACACACACACACACACACACACACACACACACACACACACACACACACACACACACACACACACACACACACACACACACACACACACACACACACACACACACACACGGCACAGGGGAGGAGGCGCATGGGGGGAAAAAAAGAGGCACTGGGAAACTGTGTGCGAAGAAATGGATTGAATAAACATAGTCTGCAATCGCCTGCACCCTATTATCCTATAATTTACACTGCATGGGAGCTTGGAGATGTGGGGCGATTAAAAGAGTGGGGCCGGGCCCATAGGTTTTCCACACCGAAAAAGTGGGCATTCCACGCCCTCCTCACGCCAATCAAAAAGGCCCGGGCATGATAGACGGAGACAAGTTTTGAATTCTTTCAGACCTAATGTGTTTGTTTTAAATATCCCAGGGAAATTGTTACATCAGCGGCAAACAATGTCGTAAGGAAACCAGGCCCCCCCCCCCGTTCCTTTTGAAGTTCCCAGCTGCTTGAAACGCACATTTAATTACATAATAACTTTGTAGAAATTTGTATTTGTACAATAAATGGATGTGGATTAAAATGAGGAAGTATGAGAGCGGGGTTTCAAATGCGTCGCGCTGACAAAACAAAGTGAAGTGGAGACGGACCGGGGGAGAGAACGAGCCGAGAAAATAAGCGCAGATGAAGAATTAGGCCGTGTGTTTGGCACGCTGGTGCTGTTCCAGCGCTGGCTGCCTGTGTGTCGGTGTTGATGAATGGCAGCTGCCATCTTCTACATCACTTTAATTAGTGCTCTGAGGACTCTGGGTTGTGTTGTGTGTGTGCGTGTGTGTGTGTGTGTGTGTGTGTGTGTGTGTGTGTGTGTGTGTGTGTGTGTGTGTGTGTGTGTGTGTGTGTGTGTGTGTGTGTGTGTGTGTGTGTGTGTGTGTGTGTGTGTGTGTGTGTGTGTGTGTGTGTGTGTGTGTGTGTGCAGTCTGGAGCACAACTGACGGCAGCCAGTGAGCATCAGTCAGTGCAAGTGAAAACATTTTCTCCTGCTCTGAACCCAAAAGTAGCGACCAGTTTTGAGCCCTAATATATACATCGACAATTGGAAAATAGCAGATCTATAAGCTCACAACGTGTCGCATCGCAAGCTTTTAGATCGGCTATTTTCTAAATATCTTGGGAGGGGAAAAAGTGCATTATTTTGATTTTTTTTTTAACATTTGAACATCACAAATCTTGTATGGTGGTCTCAGGCAAAAAACATATTTTCAATACAAATTAATTTGGCGGTTCTTGAAATGAAAATGTTTGAAAACCACTGGTTTAAACAACATTAGGAAGCAAGCCCAAATAAGCGACTGCACTTTAAAAAAAGTTAACGGGGAAAAAAGCCGGAAGTAGCTTATAATAAGTAGACATGGCAATACTGCTCTGAACCTGGGTGAGCTCTGCTCTGCTGGGAGAGATGGCTGTAGGTCCACAAGTATCCTCCTGCCTCCACTTATTTCCACATTTTCACCGCAAAACGCAACTGAGAGGGAATGTCCTTCATCTGCTGACTCACACCCTCCTCACAGAGTGCAGTGTTGTTTGTTTACCACTAGAGCAGGATGATGATGATGCTGCTGCACGCCACTGATCTGACTTACAGTCTCCCATGGCCAGACAACTATTCCACAATCTCTGAATTCTATAACATAAAGTCTGGAACTACAGTATGCCTCCCGAAAGAACCCGGGTTTATTGTTCCCCGGGTTCTAATGTTCCCCGCTTATCCTAACCCTAAACCTAACCATAACCCTAACTATAAACCTAACCATAAACCTAACCCTAACCATAAGGTAAGAGGGGAACATAGAACCTGGGGAACATAAGGACAGCTTTTCCTTTGCCCAGACTGTATGACGGAAGCATTGTAACATTGTGTGAGTCAACAGTCTGGCGTCAGAGACGATATACTATGACTAGGATCCCCCTGATGTATCAGTCTGGACTAATATATCGGCCATTATTTGACTTTTTAGACATTAGCATCAGCATGTAGCCATTATTTCCAGATTTTTTTTACCATGTTCAAACAAGCATCCATATTTTGGGCATGACATTATAGGGGGAAATGTTAAAAAAAAAGCACATCTGTAAGCAGATCTACAAGCTCGTCAACAAATATCTCTTGATCATTTTGTTTTACATACTGCATACCTGGGGCTAAACCATTTACAAACATAATTATGAGGGTTCCGTAAACCTTGGACACTGATGACCGTTTTGAGTTACAAAGTAAATGTTATTATAATGGCATCTTCTCCTAGCTCTAGTGTTGTACTAAAGTGGATGTCTCTGTTTGTAGTGTTTTGACATGCGTGTGCACTGATACTCAGGGAATAGTTAATTTCCAACAGCAATATTTCTTTGAGAGACTTCCATCCACCTTCCATTCTGCATGTCATTTGTAATCGAGTCAAAGTGCAGGAGTACTTGCTTTTACAAATACTTAAGTATTCAAAAGTACATTTTCTTAATGGTTAATTCATAATGTACTTTTATTCCATTCCTAGAAATGTCAAAAGTACAATATAGTTGTCTTTGAAGTGTAGTGGAGTGAAAGTCACAAGTATCCAAAAATACAACTACTCCAGTAGAGTACAGATACTAAAAAAATAAACATACTTAAGTACAGTACTTATGTAAATGTACTCCCACCACCGCTGTGTGCTCCTCTAGTTCAAGGGTTCCCAAACCTTTCAGGCCGCGACCCCCCAAAAGAATCATATTTGAACTGGGGACCCCCCACCCTGACAAACACTTGGAATTGTAGGAGTTGAGGCATTACGTTTAGTTTGACTCGATTCCACAGATACATATTGTGAAAATAGCTGAACTACAATACAAGCTCACAAGGCCTCACACTGCGAGGCCTTGTGAGCTTGTAGATCGGCTATTTTCACAATGTTCGCCTCTTTCGTACGTAATATTTGACAAATTGGTATTAAAAAGGTCTTAAAAATCCGTAAATTTACCCTGTATGTATACTCTTATACTGTACGTTGGTTTGTTTACTGTTGAGTGAAAAAAACTATGTTGCATATAAGCTATAAAAATCCAGGGAAGCCCCAAAATTATCGGGGGACCCCCTTGGGGGTCCCGACCCCCCAGTTTGGGAAACCACGTGCTCTAGTTTGATGGGCACCAGAGCAGGGTCTCCTCCACTTCCAGACCCTTTGAGATCTCTCTCTGCTTATTTACCCAACAGCTGGGCAAATACCCCCAGACCTTCTGCATTAAGGCTCGTTTTTAAACATTTACAAAAGACGGGACCCGGTGTTTATTCCTCCATCTTCATTCACATCTGCAGTTAATATTAGCTTGCGTACTTTTGGTAAAACAGGGACCCCATCTTTTGTTATGACAGGGGAAGATATTTTGAACCCTTTTTGGAGGATTAATATTGTTTGCTTTTCTGCACACGCTCTTCCAAACAGCTCCGGGGAACCCGGTTGGTTGTAAGCAGGAATCTGTTACTGGATTTGGCAACCCCCTGGTAGCCCTGGGACATTGTTTTTAATTCATCTGTCATTTCTATTATTCCCCGGGGAGACATTATCCCTATTTATTCAGTCGCTCTTTTCCTCATTCTCTCCCCGTCACTGATACATTTTCCACATTCGTTGCTGTCGTGTGGAAACCTTGTATGTCCAAAACTGTTCCTTTTTTATAAAAAAAATGTTTTTATAGTGAAAATCGCCGATCTACAAGCTCACAACGTGTCGCATCATGCTGCGTTGTGAGCTTGTAGATTGTCTATTTTCACTGCTTTTGTGCGACACTCTTGTATGATGAAAAAGAAAGGGAAAAAAGTTGAAATACGGAGATATGAGGTTTCTGCCCGACGGCAACCATATTTATTTCTCCAGGACAGTCCAGAGTTCAGAGGACGTATGAGTCATTTCCTCTGCGAGTACATTTTGTCACTAGCTATAATTCTAATATTATCAACTCAGGTCTCTGTCATGGAATTTCAATAACCTTTTAACTGCAGTGATTCTCAAACTGTCTCGTTTTGGCAAAGAGATTCGGTGTAGACAGGAAAACGCAATCCAAGAGACAGTTGTAGCTCAATTTGGTTTCTCTAGGGCTAGAGCAGTGGTGGAAAAAGTACTCACATTTTTTACTTAAGTGAAAGTATCAATACCGCAATGCAGAAAAACTCTGGTACAAGTCCGATATTCAGAATTTACTTGAGTAAAAGTGCAAAAGTATTGGCATCAAAATGTCCTTAAAGTACCAAAAGTAAAAGTACTCATTATGCAGAAATCTTCCATTTCATGTTTTAAAAATGAAAAAAAGAGCTGGTAGGGTGTATTTTAGACTCATAGAGAGCTATAGGGTGTATTTTTAAACTCATAGAGAGCTATAGGGTGTATTTTAGACTCATAGAGAGCTATAGGGTGTATTTTAGACTCATAGAGCTATAGGGTGCATTTTAATGTAAACTGGATTTGGACTGACAAGTGTCTGCTGTTGTTTGTGTGAACATTGCATGTTTTATGTTGTGATGTTTTATGTGGACCCCAGGAAGACTAGTGACAGCGGCAGCGGAAGCTAATGGGGATCCGAATGAAGAATAAAGAATAAAGAATGAATATTTTAGATTCGTGGAGAGAGGGGCTGGTATTGTAATGGTTTACTGTTGACAGATCTGAGCGTTCAGGGCGTGTGTGTTGGTCTGGAATTACTTACATAATCCTCCACACGCTGAAAACTGAATAAAGATGTTGTCACCCACCGCCTACTTAGTACATCCTCTTTCAGTTCCATGGTGGGTTCACACGCGCGCACGTGTGTGTGTGTGTGTGTGTGTACTTTTATTACTAAAATACTTGTGAAGGCCAAATGCCCCCACAAGCAGTGGTGTACTTGAGTACAATTTTGAGGTACTTTTACTTTACTTTCCAATTGTCTATACTTTTACTTCTACTCCACTACAATTATTTGAAAACTTTATTTACTAGTTACTTTGCAGATGTAAATTATTACATTATAAAACATACATTAACCACTTAAGCCCTATTTTATACCTAGGTGATTTGAAAATAGCCGATCTACAAGCTCACAACGGGTCGCGTTGCGACGCGTTGTGAGCTTGTGGATCTGCTATTTTCAAACATTTTAGTACTTTTACTTTTGGTACTTTAAGTACATTTTGATACCAATACTTTTGTACTTTTACTCAAGTCCATTTTTAATTCCAGACTTTTACTTGTAACAGAGTACTACTACATTGCAGTATTGATACTTTAACTTAAGTAAAACATTTTGAGTACTTTTTCCACCACATGCCCGCAAGAATAGTAGAATTTGAGAAACAGACATTGCGAAGACCATTTTCCTGGTCCTCACAAGATCATATTTGCCTAACAAAGATTTGGGGAGTTGTGCTTATGATTAGGGAAAGATTCAGGTTGGGGTTAGGCATTAGACCTTTGGTCCTCACAAGTATAGAGACACACACACACACACACACACACACACACACACACACACACACACACACACACACACACACACACACACACACACACACACACACACACACACACACACACACACACACACACACACACACACACACACACACACACACACACACACACACACACACACACACACACACACACACACGTCTTCACCCATAATTCCTAAAGGACCACCAGCCAAGTGCTCGCAGCCAGATCAGAGTGCCGGCTGCACTTTGCACCGAGATGAATGAATGAATTTTCCATTGAATCACATCCGTCTACAACAGTGGTACAAAGTCCTTAGATAGTCACTTCACTGTCATCCGGGGACCCCCAGGGGGGTCCCCGGATGACAGTGAAGTGACTATGTAAGGATTTTCAGGAGACCTTTTTAATACATAAAAAAAGAGACCATTACTGCATCAAAAGTAATCAACAAACGATAGAAACATGGTCAAACATTGGCCAAATTGCCTGAAAAGGTTGAGAACCACTGGTCTACAACAGTAATACTCAAACTTTTTCTCGTCAAGGACCCCCATCTGGAAAGGTTTTGTGCCAGGGACCCCCAGAAGAGAAGATTTAAGTTAAAAACAATTCAAAATGATTCAAAAAGCATATTTTTTTTCAAATATTCTAAAATGTACAGCTTATAGATCTGCTATTTTTGAATAGCCAATGTATAAATATAAAGGGGTTAAAATGAATGCGATGCTGTATTAACACATTTTGCTGGGGACCCCACACTATATTCCATTGAATCTCACATCCGTCTATACACGCCTGTGTCTCAACCAGTGGTGTAAAGTAACTAAGTACATTTACTCAAGTACTGTACTTGAGTACAATGTTGTACTCAACACACCTCAGCTAGCTTCATGGAAGGAGTCCCTTGGTAGTACCATCCTCTGCCCCCCGGCCCACCCCTCCCTTTTCTGTAAAATATATATTTTGCTGCTCCTGGAGCTTTTACGGAGATGTAATGTATTGTCTGTCTTGCTGATGAATTGAGTACAAATGGACCACAATAGAAACAAGCCACTCAGGGTGTTTGTTCTTATCCTTTTAGCATAGCTTACAGTTACAGTTATGCACAGAGCCTATTCGGCTATACTGTAGATGGCCTTATATTATTAATGTGCCTTTGTAATATGTTTATCTTATAAATAGAAAAGGACTTTTTGTTACAACCCCAAGCACGTGCAGATAGATAGATCTATCTGTGACTGACAGACAGACCATTATTGATCAATAAAGGTCTATCAAGGTTACAAGTATAGGCACCCATAAAGGCACCCATGAAAGTGCATGCGTGCGCGCACAAAATGTGCAACTTTTTCTGTTTAAACTTGTACATCTTTTGAAATAATATATATATATATATCATTTATTGGTTCTCAAAGTGGGGTCCGGGGACCCCCAGGGGTAATTGAGGGAGTTCCAGGGGGTCCCCAGCTAAATGATGGATAGTTAACCAAATGGACCCTTATGGGTCTGTAACTCTGAGAGTGTACAAATGGAACCAAATGGACCCTAACGGGTCCATTTGGTTCCATTTGTACACTCTCAGAGTTATATTAACATTGATTTTACAATATGAATTGGGGTCCCAGAGATAGAAATGCCATTAAATGGGGGTTCGTAGCCTAATGCATGTCAAACTGGGGGTCCTTGAAATTAAAATGGTTGAGAATCACTGCTAGAGAGCCGTAAAAACCTTATGGGGGTGCCTGGCTTATCTTGCTGGCTTATCTTTTCAAATGGGGGTCCGCGGGCTAATAAGTGTCCATTTTGGGGTCCTTGACATGAAAAAGTTTGAGAACCACTGATTTAAAATATATATATATATATGAAAAGTGGATATGTTCTTGCGCGTACATATCCACTGATGCGCGTGACCCACAAATGGGTCCCGACCCACTGTTTGGGAAACAGTGCTCTTAACAGGTTGGGGGTCTCGTTAAGTTATCTGGGCGGTGACCTCCGAAGCCCCTCAGTGTGTATACACACACACACACACACACACACACACACACACACACACACACACACACACACACACACACACACACACACCCCACATAACGGTCTCATCCTCCTCCCTGGTGGGTTAAGACCACCATGGGACCCTCATGGAGAGAGACCACCATGCCCACTTTAGTGTTGGTGCGCTGGGCCGTGTTGGGACCATGAAGCACTAAGTTGTGTGTCATCCTAAACCAGTGCTGCCCAACCCTGGAGACCCCCACCTATTATGGAGACCCCCACCCATTATGGAGACCCCCACCCATTATAGAGACCCCCACCCATTCGACAAGACCTGAGACCCTCTTGTGTCTTTCAGACATGTTACCCACTTAACCCATTAAGACCTGAGGCCGGTTCTACAAAATGTCTTCTAAACCAATAGTTGTATTTGACAGCGGACCCCCATCTGAAAATGTTCTGTGCCAGGGACCCCCCAGAAGAGAAGATTTGTGTTAAAAAAAAATCTAACACTAACGACAGACGCTTTCCCGGGGGTTAAAGGGGTATATCACTTTAAAACACTTCTGGGGTCATTTTAAAATCCACTCATGCTTTTGAGAGCACCCCGCCCGGACAGATTCTAAGGGCCGTTTCAGACTATGGTTTCGGGTGCGCACTCCAGACCGCTCCGTTTCCGAGTGCGCTTGGCTGGCCAGCATTCACACTGGCCAAGTCTCTAACGCGCCCGAATACGCTTGCATATATACCCCCGATCCTATAGGTGGCGGCACGCACATAGTGCTTCGCCAGTGGACACAGACGTCATCAACTATGCGACAATGTTTGTGCTGGTCGCGCATAAATATAGGGTTGCCGCTGGGGAGGCGAACGGCCTTCTGGAGAGAGTCAGGAGCGCACTGAGCGCACAGCGACGCGAGCGCACAGAAGTCAAGGCACAGACTGCTGTGTTGTTGGCGCGCGTGTTGTTGACAGACAACGGATGCACGCTTATGAGAAACAACACAAATAAAACCTGGTGAAACACTTGTGTGCATTTGCGCAAGATGAGGATACAGGAAACATTCAGTCTAAATGTCCAGTTTGCTAACCTTCACAACAACTACTACTTTTGTATTTGAAACCTTACATTTCTCTAAATATTATAAACTTTCACGACAGCTTAAGTACAAAAATATATAATTTATGAAAAGGCAACTAGCCTATACAGTGAAGTCGGACTGAATGACTGAAACCTTGTATTGTGAATTGTACTTCCATGTACTGTTTCTCATGTCTTACTAAATAATAAAGTAACGTCTTTTCTTTTTTTACTCTCTTTGTGTGGGGATTATCTGGCACATGTATATATCTGTTATGAAAGAGAAATTGCATCATGAGTGAAACGGCTATAGTCCTTGGGAAACCATAAACCTACGTAGGCCTACATCTAAATGAGTTATATTTACTTACACATTTCAAATTACAAAGCCTTATAAGCTATATATTTCTGGGATGCATAGTAGCTGAAACTCCACAAGATATCCACAAGATATACTATTATATATATATATATATATATATATATATATATATATATATATATATATATATATATATATATATATATAGTTGCTGTCATTATATGGCCATGACACGGCCTCTCTTTCTATCTCGCACTCTCATTCTATTTCTGTATGTAATGTTTTATATAAATAAATAAATAAGTTTTATATATAAATATTGCGGGTTTTAGCGCATCATCCCGCGGGTTCATTTGGTCATTTAATGATGAAATTAACCCGCGGGATCCGGCCATGGTTGAACCCCTGTGGATTGATCTGCGACGTATTTTTGTTGACTGTTTTTGTCGAGTTTATATACCGTCACCTATTACAAATAGCGGGCCACTTCCGTCAAACAGTACGCTTGCTTTCACACTGCAGCGTACCGTCTCCGAGGACGCATGATTCGGATCCGAGACTGCCTCCGGAGGTGGTTTCGGGAACGGAACGGGGATCCGTTTCGGGGAACGATACGCAACGTTCACACTACCACAACATCAGCCAAGTGGCCCAGGGTGCGCACCCGAAACCGTAGTCTGAAACCGCTATAAGTTGCTTGATTCAATATTTAGATAATTATCTGATATTATCAATATCAATCATTTGATATTCATTTTTGTCGGGGCACGCCCCCTTCTTCCCATGCATGTAAACCCATTGTAACTTCAAGCATCAATTTTAAACATGATGATAGATTCATTGAAAACACCCTGTCATTGGTTCGGGTGACTGATATATCGTCCCTCTGTGTTTTTTGTCAATAACCTTTTCATAACATTTTTTTATAAAACAATTTGAAAATGAAAAAAGTTGAATACAAAATAATAGATTGGAAAAACACGGCACAACATAATTTGCCTCTTGAGATGTATTGGAGTAGTATCACGGAAGCGCTCAAGTAAAGTAAAAGTACCTTGAAAGGGTACTTAAGCACAGTAGACCAGTGGTTCTCAAACCTTTTCATGTCAAGGACCCCCAAAATGATATGTATTTGGCCGCGGACCCCCATCTGAAATATTTTGTTCCAGGGACCCCCAGAAGCAAAGATTTGTGTTAAAATGGTTTGCATGAAAATATACATATTCAAAGGTTTGCACATATTTTCACGATTTTTGAATAGCCATAGTATAAAAGGGTAAAGTTATTGTGATGCTGTATTAACACATTTTACTGGGGACCCCCTGGTACCCCCCCATGGACCCCTGGGGGTCCCGGACCGCACTTTGAGAACCAATGCAGTAGACTACTTGAGTAAAGCGTTGCTGTCGGGCAGAAACTAACTTTTAGTTTTGTTTTTTTAGATCATACTGCGGCATCTCACAAAAGCATCAAAAGTAGCAGGTCTGCAAGCTGGAAACGAGCTTGTCAATCTGCTACTTACTGTATGCATTTGACTCTATAGTTACACCCCACCACTGACAACCTGTTTCTTGCTACAGTAATATTCCATGTACAGTATGCGGGTGGCGAGACAGGGCTTCCCACTAAAATATGTTTCTATCGTATTGATAGAGTGTAATTAGACTTTTTTCGGTCGTATACCGAAATACCCCAAGTATCTGGTTCTGGTTTGATTTATACAAGCATTTAATTTTATGTGGGCTCCTAGAACAATTTCCCCAAAAAATATATCCCCACTGATAGTGGTCTTAGATTGTGGTTCTTTTTTACCATTAAATTCACCACATGCAGTGGGGCAGGCGTATGAGACTCGTCACTGTGTGAAACGTGATGGATGTAGCAGGCAGCTGGTTATAGCCTGAAGACCACACCAGTAGTGCTTTTTCCCAAGCTTTCTCTACAACCAGTGGTTCCCAAACTTGGGGTTGGGACCCCTAGGGGGCTCCCCAAATTATTTTGGGGCGTCCCCAGATGATTAGCTTAATAATGCAACATTGTTTTCTCACTCAACCGTAAACAAACTAACATACAAAAGTGTATACAGGGTATCTGCACATTTCTAGAGTTACAATTGAATGATTAAGACCTTTTTGATACCAAATTGGCTAAATTGTCAAATATTACGCAAGAAATAGGCAAACATTGTGAAAATAGCCGATCTACAAGCTCACAACACCTGGCAGTGTGAGGAATTGTGAGCTTGTAGTTCGGCTGTTTTCACAATATTTATCTGTGGAACCGAGTCAAACTAAATGTAATGCATGCTTGTCAGGGTGGGGGTGATTATTTTGGGGGGTCACGGCCTGAAAAGTTTGAGAATTCATCAGGCAAATATTTGCCTGATGAAGACCTACTGTATAAGGTCGAAACGTTGACGACCTGGGGTTCTGGGCCCCGCTTGGGGTGGGGGCCTATCATCACTGTAGGGCAGAAACCTTGCATTCTCCATTATTTCAACTTTTATATAATCATTATTTTGGGGGAAATGAACGCCCTACTTCGTCGTACTGCCGTGCAAAAGTAGCCAAAATTGTCAGTCTGCAAGCTCACAATGCTTAGGCTACAACACATGATGATTTTTGAAAGTGGAAGTTGTTAAATGTGTCTGTGGGTTTCATAAATATTCAAATATTAGATCTTGTGGATCTAATATTCACAAGAGTGTGTTCCACTGGAACACACTAAAAATAGCCAAACAGCATTGGCCATGCCTCCAGGTCTTAAGATGAGTCTTAACCCCATTGAGACCTGGAACGCATCTGTGTCACTTTAGATTTCTTTGGCTATTAAAAAATAGCAGATATACAAGCTCATAGCGCGGCACCGAGTGCCGCGCTATGAGCTTGTAGATCTGCTATTTTTGAAAAAACTTGAAAAAATATTTTTTATATTTTTTTAAAAAACTGTTAGGATTTAGATTTTTTTAAAGAATCGCCCCAGGTCTTAATGGGTTAAGCCCTGGTACTTAAGACGCTCAATAGGGACCTGTTTTTTTTGTCCATTTCCTGAAAAGTTATGGTTTTGCACATACTGTAGGCCTACTAGCTTTCCACTAAAGACAGTGGAAACTGATAGGATATTGGGAGTTGTGCTCTTCGGATATAAACATGAAACCCCCAACTTCAAGCAAATCATTTTTGTGTGGGTACGTGTCACTGTAGATGCAAAACTCTTCGCTGTAACCTGCCCTTTTAACCACTTAAACCCTCTATTCTTAGTAAAAACAGACCTGAGTCACAACTGTACTTGGGCCTCTGTTTTCGTCTACGCCCTGAGCTTGTAGATCGGCTATTTTTGGTTCCTCCCCAGGATAGGCTTTCTGGATTTCAATTGGTGAATGTTATTTGGCAACACAGCTTATCCGTTTACAAATGAATCAAGTGAACAGATGAAAATGATCTAGGTTCATCCTTCTTTAGCAAAAAGAATTATGGCGTAGCCCAGTTGTTCTCAACCTGTGGGTCGGGACCCCCAGGGGGGTTTCCACATGATGACAGTGAAGTGACAATTTAAGGACTTTTAATAACTTTTTAATACCTCAACGACAACAAAAAAAAGACCATTACTGCATCAAAAGTAATCAACAAACTATACTATAAAAACTGGTCAAACATTGGTCAAATTGTCAAATAATATAAGGAAGAGCTTGTAGATCTGCTATTTTCACAATATTTATCTGTGTAACCGAATAAAACTAAATGTAATGCCTCAACTCTACTAATTTCAAGCGCTTGTCAGGGTTGGGGGTCTGCAGTTCAAATATTATTATTTTGGGGGATCCCCAGTTTAATATGATTATTTTGGGAGGGTCCGCAGTTCAAATATTATTATTTTGGGGGATCCCCAGTTTAATATGATTATTTTGGGGGGGTCCGCAGTTCAAATATTATTATTTTGGGGGATTCCCAGTTTAATATGATTATTTTGGGGGGTCCGCAGTTCAAATATTATTATTCTGGGGGATCCCCAGTTTAATATGATTATTTTGGGGGGCCACCACGGCCTGAAAAGGTTGAGAACCACTGGCTTATGCTTCCTCTAACGTTGACATCATCTGGATCACAAGCCAGTGAGCTAATTGTTTCTCTAGGATGCTGTGGAACCACATGAACCTGACACGTCGGAGAGATCGCTAAAACACAGAGGACCCACCATACAGTACATAATACGTACCGTATATTACCACCCGCCGCGCCGGTTGTTTCCTTCTACTTACTGCTGTCGCCTAATTAGCCCCGTTCGAGATTTGCCATAATCATAAAATATGTGTTCTTAACTTGTACGTGAATTTCCAGCGGTGTCGCCTCCCCTTTCTCCGACACAGATCTCTCCCACCCATGCACCAGTACAGATGTGCATATGGTGAACATGTGGGCCTCGTTGGTCGGGTTCTTTAGGTGGTTTATCTGACGGGAGGAACACACAAGAACACTCTGGCACCGAGGCCTGCTTTACTTACTGTGTGTGACACACTTTGGTACGCACTCACTGGTCTCAATGGAGATCGGCTCCAAGTGGCTTGAATCTCACACGTTCCTTTTCAGTTTTGTTTTGGGTATAATCCACACTTCAAAAAGGGCGGCAACCCATTAGGCTGATTCTATAAATGCCTTCTAAATCAGTAGTTCAAAAACGTTCAATAATAGCAGATGTATGGCCTGGACCGCTGGCGTGTAGCGGTCCAGGCGCCTAGGCTCCAAAGTAGCCCGACAGCGCCTTGCGGGTTCGAGTCCCAATCCCGACGGCCTTCGCTGCGCGTCACTCCCCATCTCTCTCTCCCCATTTCCTGTCAGACTGCTATCCTATCAATAAAGGCATGAAAGCCAAAAAAACAACCTTAAAAAAAAGCACATGTACAAGCTCGTAGCACGACATGCGCTGCGGCACGCGATGTCAGCTTGTATATCTGCAATTTTTCTGCTATAATTTAAATTATTAGCCAACGCAAAAATTTAAAATGGTTTTAGTGGGTTGAAGAAAGGGACAAATCTCCACCCATAACAAGCACAGGAAGACTCTGTGGCTAATGGGGATCCTAACAAATAAACAAGTAAACAAAATCCCTCTCTGTTTTTGAACCAAATGTACAGAGCCTGTATGGTCTATGGTGAACCAGGTAAGTGTAGAAGACACATTGATAATAACAAGCATTCCTACCCTTATTTAAACGTCACATTCACATTAAATAAAGAAATAGAAAAGAAAAGAAACAAAAAGAAAACACAATTATTACTATTCTTCTTTAGTGAGGAAACGATTAAAACTTTTCATGTTGGGCTGAACCGTGCTATTTTTGACATTTGTTCCCAGAATGCAGCGTTCCGGGGCGGTTTGCTTTGTGTGTGGTCTGTTTGTACCTCTTATCAAATTAGACACAGCTAGTTAAAGAGAGGGCAAAAGATCATTTTAAACACAGGAAATTCAAATAATGTGGAAATAGAAACAGTACAGATGTTATAATTTGCCATTCCCAGAAACGATACACAATCGGCGCTGTCGGGCAGCGTTTCGTGGCCCCCGCATTGCAAGGCGACGTGCTGTGATCTTATAGATCGGCTATTTTCAGTGAAGATATTTATTAACGTAGAGCGAAAACAGGAAAAGACGCTACTAGAGAACCCTGAGGGACTCCGGTTCAAACCCAAGTATTAGGGGTTTTAAGTGGTTAAAACAGCTGGGGTTTCTTTTGTAAAGAAGAGAATTGCACAGAAACCCTCAGATCTTTAGCGCCGGGCTCAAGTGGATCCATTCTAATCAAAGACTGGGTGCCACCTCCTCCAGGTCTTCATTAGATGTTTTCATGCTGGGTTGTGCTCTGGAGCGTGTCTTTGTGTTGCAGCCGGCACGCAGGACAAAACTCCAGGCTCAAAGCGTGTCCTCCAAGACTTCTCTGGAGTGTGATTGTGTGAGCGCTGCTGCCTCTCACTCCAGTTGTGTTCCTCCTTATCGGAAAGAAAGGAAGCTGTCGGGCAAAAACCTTGTATCTCCATATTTCAGCTATTCTGTGTGTAAATGAATGCCCTACGTCGGCGCAGTGGTGAGATGTATTACTGAAGTAAAAGTATCAATTTCACAATTTAGAAAATACTCTGTTACAAGTCTGGTATTCAGAATTGGCATCAAAACGTACTTAAGGTACACAAAGTAAAAGTACTCATTACGCAGAATGTCCCATTTCAAATATTATACAAATCTTTTGAAATGACCAGATCTACAACTACAATTCTGATAGTGATCATTGCTATCGAGTGTTGGTTCAGTAATAGGGGTCTTCCCATCGTCGCTTCAGCTCTTCAACAAACGGAAAGTACATTTTCAGGTGGTTTGCCAATTTCAGGAGAGTGTACAGTACCTATATCAGCTTCATATATTCATATTGTTCCATTCCTTTCTGCTTAGCCATACTACTTTGAGTCATAAATTTGATTCAATTTCAATTTGGATAACCTGGAAAATGTATCCTATGCTTACTAAAGCGCTGGGAGAGACAGGGAGACCCCTGCTACTGAACGAACACTCTATAGCCAGGATTACTGTATATAGTAATCAGAATGTAACACTTTTTTAACAAACATCACTCCCTGCACATTTTAAGTCCATCTGTCTGTGGGTTTTATGAATATTGAACCAATGTGAAGTATTAGCAAGAGCTTGTGACTAAATAATAACTGGGAAAGCATCTGCATCATTTTAGATTTTAGCGTTGGCTATTCAAATAGACAAATAGCGTAGGCTCTTCAGATCTACAAGCTCACAGCGCGTCACTTAGTGCCACGCTGCGAGCTTGTGCATCTGCTATATTTGTGAACATTTTTGAAAAATCTTGAAAGTGTTTGAAAACTTTCATAATTTGGATTTTTTTTTTAACACAATCTTCTCTTCTTGGGGTCCCTGGCACAAAAAATATTATCAGATGGGGGTGGGGGGGGGGGGGATCTCTGGCCAAATACATATCCTTGGTGGTCCTTGTTGGCACGAAAAAGTTTGAGAACAATTTAGAAGGCATTTGTAGAATCTGATTCAGGTTTTCCATTGGAACAGAGGTCCTTTTTCTTCCTCCATTACCTCCATTACCTGGACAGTCACGGTTCTGGACATACAAGGTTTCCCTATGGACACCAGGCCTATGCTGTGCAGAATGTCCCATTGTAATGTGAAACATGCTTGAGAAAAGCCCCATTCCTACCGCTTCCATCTCCAACCTGTGTCAATGCATGCAGCGACACAATTAAGACCACATTAGATCTTTTCAAGTGCTTGTAATTTCATAAGTGTAGACTTTTTTGTCCCTTTTTTCTTCTCTTTTTTGGAGGGGTGGAAATTAAATGGCGAGGGGGGAGGGGGGGGGGGCACCACCACAGCACCTCAAGAGCCACTTGGGAAAGATGGGAAACAGATATTAACCCTGCGAGTGTCGGCTCTTTAAGAGGCGTCCTTACCCCAAAACTCTTAACCACCACTACCACCAGCATGGGACCACACACACACACACACACGCACGCACGCACGCACGCACATGCATGCAGCCATGCGCGCGTACACACACACACACACACACACACACACACACACACACACACACACACACACACACACACACACACGCGCACACACATTCAGTTGTCTATAACGGTGGTTTTGAACCTGTCGGTCGGGACCCCAGGGGAGTGCCCAAATGATTTTGAGGGGGGTCCCCAGATCATCTGCTCATTGTGCAACATTGTTGTACAACAAGTATGAGTGTACACAGTATGGGTGTCTGCACATTTCAAGTGTCAATTTAAAAACTTCTAAGACCCAAAACTTTTACCCCATTAGACCGGGAACCCCTATGGTACTGTAACTGTACCTTTCAATCCGGGAACCGCTTTTGGGGTAGTTAAGCTATGTACAGTATATAGCAAAATATTTGTTTTATAAATATTTGAAGTTTTTCAGAAAACTTCAGGAGGTCAGGATTTAGATAAACAAAAAATAAGGGTTAGGGTTTCCGAGGCTAGGATTTAGAAGGCGTTTTTAGAATCGGCCTCAGGTCTAACTGGCCCATACCTCTATTTGAAAATAAATAAATAAAATAAACCATTACTGCGTCAAAAGTATTCAACAAACTATACTACCAAAAATGGTTAAACATTGGCCAAATTGTCAAATATTAGAGGCATTTTCTTTTTTTAATAGCCAATCTAAATGCTGACAACGCCTCTCGTGTGTCAACATGTAGATCGGCTATACTCCTACAATTCTAAGTACTTGTCAGGGTGGGGGGGTCCCCATTTCAAATATGATCATTTTGGGGGGTCCCATGCAGTTCAAATATGATTATTTTGGGGGGGTCACATTCTGAAAAGGTTGAGAACCACTGGTCTATAATGTGACATATAAGGAAACAGAATAACAGAAGAATGGTTGTTGAGCTCATTGCTCACAACAACAGAAGCTCAAGAATGCTTTTTTATTTGTTTTTGCTGGATCAATTTATGATGAATTTGATGTTCCAGCTTTTGTTCATTACTATAAAGAAGGGTTTCCCAAACAGAGGCCAGCAAAACATTTTGGGTCACCGCCCAATTTTATGAGTTTGCGAGTAAATATGCCATTTCCTTTCCAAATTACAGAAAGAAAGGAAGAACATAAAACATTCTAAAATGTTTCAGAGAAACAAATAGGGGCTTAAGTTAACAATTCAGAGAGACATCAAACTCTCAAGCTGAAAAAGTTTAATAGAGAACCATTGCTCAAAACACAGCTATTGAAAGTAAAACTAGTTAACTGTGAGAAGCAGATATGGTTCTCATGGGACAGCTATTAACTAGTTATTAATTAATTTTGGTACAGTCACATCCTACACAGTGGTGGACAGTACAGTACTCAAAGTACTCAACCCCAGTAGGCCTACTTGAGTCAAAGTATCTAGATACTCCTGGTCAAATATATTACAAGTGTAAGTTGCTCAGTCAAATTTGTACTTGATTTTAAAGTATTCAAAGTACACATTACATGTTCTTTTATCAGTAGCCTACATTGTTGTGTTAATATGTTGATATTTTCCCCAAAATATAAATAATAGTGAAAACGCTATATTGTCTCTGTAGGGTGGAAACCTCATATGTTACTTTTCAGATTTCAAATTAAAAAACAGCAAAAGTAGCAGATCTACACGATTTACAGAGCTTGTGGTTCTGCTACATTTGACGCTTTTGTGTGACGCTGTGGTATGATCAAGGGGGTGCTCCTTCCATTCCATCGCCTATGTATATATTTTATACATAGGCGATGCGACGCGTTGTGAGCTTGTAGATCTGCTATTTTCAAATATTTAGTACTTTTACTTTTGGTAATTTAAGTACATTTTGATGCCAATACTTTTGTACTTTTACTCAAGTAAATTTTGAATTCTGGACTTTCACTTGTATCAGAGTATTTTTTATATTGCAGTATTGGTACTTTTACTTAAGTAAAGAATTTGAGTACTTTTTCCACCACTGTTGGTGGTGCCAGCCTTGTCGACCTCATAATCCACATAATGTAACTGACACTGGTGTAATCCGCAGGTAGGTCCATGAGGAAGAGCAAAAGTCAGCTTGACGACAGGCGGTGATGATGCCTTGCTCAGCAGTCTGACGGTAGCCTGATGGAAGCCGTTCATGAACCTGGTGGTGTTGCCCCTGATACTGCGGTACGGTAGGCCTCCTTGCCCGGCTGCGGCCGTTGTACAGTTTGTGGGGCTGGGGTGGTGCTTGTCCTTGATGATGCAGTTTCCGTACCAGGCCATAACAGAGCCTGATAGAACGAAAACAACTGAGCTTGTTGTAGCACGGCCTGAGGATGCGGTGGTCAATTTTAGCACAAAAACCCAACGGAAGTACACCTCGTATACCGCACTAATAAGCTCCTGACCTATGGGCCACATGGCTCGGCCAGGCTTACTTTTCCCCCCAGAGGAGGCATGCTGGGGTTGAAGTGGTCTTAATTTGGTGGTGCGCCGGTGCCGCGCAGGCATGTAGATGGGCTATTTTTGGCACTCGAACATCGGCACGCAACCAAGTATAAGTCAGGCTAGGGCCAGCCCTTGCCCACTGCTATGAAACAGAGTGTTGATCCACGCTTCGTGATCAAATAACATGAGGTCAGAGCTCTTTTCCCAAAACTAAACAGATATTTTTAATTGGTCTCCTCAAGTATGTAAGCTCTCCACCGTGTTTATGTCTGCCAAATTGGACTAGGATGGCTAACGATACAGTCTTAGCAGTTTTAAAACTGATGGGCATGAATCAGCCTACATGCATGCAAGACAAACCGCTGGTCTTTTTAGGTAAAATGGAGGCGATGGTTGAATTCCATGAGACTGTTCTGACCTCACTTCTAATCAATGCCAGTAGACTAGTGGAGAATGCAATACATCTTTACCATTTGCACTTTGGACAAACCTGACATTATACATACTGTGCTGTTGCCTAATCTCTGCAAAAGTAGAATTTAAACATCACAGAAGGTCCCTTACGTCACTTGAAAGCCTTTTACATACACCTATTCAAAGTGCTAATGTTAGTCAGTTACAGCACTCACTCACTCACTCTATTTCAATGTATTTCCGTTTGTGTATTTTGTAATTGTTTGTGGAGCACTCTCTTTTGAAAAGTGCAACGTAAACGAGTAAAAAATATCATATTAATACCTTATTATTTCCATGATTTCCCTTCCGCATTGTACATTTCTCTACCTCCTACATTGACTCGATTCTCGGCACCCTCCATTTTGGCTCTGGTTCCCCCCGTTTCTTTTTTTTTGTGTGTGTGTGTGTGGCTCATGTGAAATGGAAATGATGTATTGTGCTAATTAGATGAGAAAATATGAGTAATCCTCCCAGCATGTAGCACTTCTGAGGAGGGTTTATTATCGTAGCTGAAGGTGCTACTCTGTTTTGTTTACTTTGATCCCGTGTGTGCGCCGGCGTTTCGTCGGCTCTCTCTGGTTAATCAGAGGTAGAAAAAGCCATTACGTTGTTATCACAACTGCAGCCGCGCCGGCCAAAGGTTGACACCAGACGTTAACCCGCCTTGTAATGGAGAGGCCTTCGCTGGCTCAGCGGCCGGGCCCACACGGCCGGCCCGATTCGGGGACCATACATCAGAGTGTGGAGGACTTCATTACAGCACCCCCCCCCTAAAAACGAGCCCCCCCACCCCCCGAAAATTGCCGATCTGCAAGCCCTGCAATGCGTCGCAGAGCGACGCGTTGCAGGGCTTGCAGATCGACAATTTTCGAGTACCCGAATATAGCTGTGAGTAGAGAGACCCCCGGTTGGGGAGGGCTGCCGAGTCGACCCGTCGTCCGGCCTTTGAGGATTGAACCCCCCAGAAAATCAAAAGCCAATGAGTGATGGCTGGTGATTTGAACTACTTCACCCTTCTTCTTTTTTTTTTTTTTGCTTCGTAGCAATCACCACTTTACAAAAAAACAAGAAATATGCCCCGGGTTTTTTCAAGAGAGAGGGTTTTTAGTCGTTTTCATTAAGGCTGCCTGCCAAGGACTTTAAATGAACGGGGGAAGGAAAAAAAAAGTCGCCAAAGCTTGTGTTTATTTTCCTCCGAGGCGTTTTGTCACTCCTTTTGTTTATCATCCACCCCACACCCCCCCAATACCCCCCCACCACCACCATCAAAGTGTGGGCATAGCGTGAGTGCCAGTCGTTTCACCTTGACCTGGCTGATTGACCCTGGGGACGGTCCCCCCCCCCTTCATCAGTGTGAACCGTTGCCATGGTTTCGGGTTTAGCCCAGAGACCCCCTTGTGGAGGGGGGTGGGGGAGAAGAGGGGAATTTTCTTAACACTCCCTTCTTGCCACGCTAGCACGGAAAAATAAACCTTTGTCGTAATTTAACCGTTTGTAACTCTGAGCGGGTACGAATGTAACCAAGAGAGACCAAGAGACAGACCCCTTGTCGCTGCTGGAACATTTTTAACGCCCCTCCCTCCCTGCCTGCCACTTTACACGGTAAAATCCTTAGTCGGTAATTTAACCGTTTGTAACTCTCTCTCTGAGAGTGTACGAATGTAACCAAACGGACCCGTCCTGACGGGTCCGTTTGGTTACATTCGTACACTCTCAGAGTGGAGAAAAAAAAAGAGCGAGCACGTGGTGGGGTGGGGTGGGGGGCGGGGGGCAGCATCACGCCCTTCTCACACGGACGCCACAGCTATTGCGTGCGGAGCCGCTGCACCAGAGAGCATCGCATTTTCACTCCCATCACCTTACGCATGAGTAGAGCCGGCCTGAGAGGGAGGGAGGGAGGGAGGGAGGGAGGGAGGAGAGATTTGGGGGGGGGGGTGAGGGAGGCGGGTAACAAAGGTCACACAACTGAAGATGGAAGCAAAAAAAAAGAATACAACAATAAAAAAAAACATAACAAATGGGGAATGTCTTAGAGATGGAGACAAAAAAACGAAGAAAACAGAGATGAGAGATAAGAAAGAATGAGAGAGGGGCTGGGGGACTCCTCCTATTAATACATTATTCAGTTCATATACACAGATTTGAGAGAGCTCCCTGAGGAGTTATGTTAAACTGCAAAAACATGAAATATGGAGATACAAGGTTTCAGTGATGCTGAATGAAGATGCTTATGTTATGGTTTCATCAGCAGATCCCATGGCGATGTGTCTGTGAACATGGAATCCATGACAGTTTAATCTTATCGTCGTTGTCGAGGGGCGGGAAACCTCGTATCTCGTAACAGCTAGCTACAGTGTGTATATCTACGGTAATCTGTGTGTGCATGGCACGCGTGCGTCCGTGCACATGCGTGCACATGTGTTAAAGGGTTAAGCACAGTACTTGAGTAAATGTACTCGGTTAACTTCCACCACTGGGTTGTGGTAACATCTTTGACCAGCTCTCAGATTTGTTCATAACACGAGGGACCTCCAAATGTGACTTGCATTTACTTTGACCTCCAAATGTAATGTGCGTTATACTTCTGACCGCTGAGGTCAGAAGCTCGTTCAATCAGTCTCTCATTCACATGGCTGTATTAACACATCCATGAATATAAATCTTTTGGTGTGCGATAATTTTGTCCCTGTGAAAGTCATTTGTGTCGCTTTGCAAAACCACCAAAGCGGAGCTCTGTCTCTCTCTCTCTCTCTCTCTCTCTAACTTATGAGCTTTCCATGTGGTTGATGGATTGAGACCTAAAGCATTGGTTCTCAAAGTGGGGTCCGGGGACCCCCAGGGGTACTTGAGGGGGTTCCAGGGGGTCCCCAGCTAAATGATGGATAGGAACCAAATGGACCCTTATGGGTCTGTAACTCTGAGAGTGTACAAATGGAACCAAATGGACCCTAACGGGTCCATTTGGTTCCATTTGTACACTCTCAGAGTTAAATTAACATTGATTTTATAATATGAATTGGGGTCCCAGAGGTATAAATGCCATTACATGGGGGTCCGTAGCATAATGCATGTTAAACTGGGGGTCCTTGAAATTAAAATGGTTGAGAATCACTGCTAGAGAGTAGTCAAAACCTTCTCTTATTGGGGTCCCTGGCTTATATTTTCAAATGGGGGTCCGTGGGGTAATAAGTGTCAATTTGGGGGTCCTTGACATGAAAAAGTTTGAGAACCACTGACCTAAAGCACTCTATGTCTCTCTCTACGCCTCCAGTTTGCCTACAGAGCCTAAATAAAATGACATTCACTGCAGCAAGTGTTTGATCAACACTTAAGCGACAAGTATTACATTTTTTATGTAAACACAAGGCAAAATTGCATACTATATTAAGGGGCAAGAACACTTTGGAAGAGGTTTGGGTTGTGTAGTTACCTTGCCATGATGTAACTCCAAAGGTGGGCAAGAAATAAAAAAAACTAAATTGCTCCATTGACTAGAAATTGATAATTCAAAATAACGCTCCTCATTGACTTACACTGTACAGGGAAGAGGCCCAGGAGAGGTTCTTTTAGCCCGTAAACCGAAAAACAAACAAGGCTGATATACTGTAGGTAGAACATCACCAAACCCAGTACTGTTTTTTATTTTCATAACCTTTCCAACTTATTTCCCAACTTCCTATTGATTTTACTATTTGAAGATCAGGATCCGGATCCAGTCCGGGTTTTCTTCCTAATAAAAATAGCAAAATCAACAGCAAGATGACATTTTGATTAAAAAAAAAGATAGTGGGTTTTGTGATGTTCTATATTGTCAGAATCAGCTTTGTTTGCGTTCATTTACGGGCTAAAAGTGTGACTTTGTGAGCTGTTTCAATGTAAGTCAGTGAAGAGCATATTTTGAATGATCAATTTCTAGTCAATGATTGATTTCTTGCACATCTTTGGAGTTCACGGCAAGGTAACTACACAACCCAAACCTCTACCAAAGCGTTTTTGCCCTTTAAGGAAAGAAAAAAATCCTACTTCTTCCACCACTTCCATAAGTAAAGCACAGATCTAACGTAGGCTGTGTTTTCCTCATATTTGTCATACTTTATAGAAGAAAGCAGCAGCATGGAAGCATCATTCTCAGCTGATTCAGTCTAGGATAGATGTGGGGTAATCAACCTGAATCGGCAGCAGAGCAGAATTAAGAGCTATGATCAGTCCCAGCGGGGCGCGCTTCCAGGACGCTGAAGACCAAAGCATCTGGAAACCTTGTATGTCCAAAACATAATTTACTTTTCAGGAAATACAAAAAAACTCGAAAGGATGTAGTTATCATTTAGTCACAACTAACTACTACAGTACTTTTCATTGGTTCAAATATTTATAAAAATCTGCACAGACACACTTGAACCACTTTAACTTTCTGAAATGTTTCATAAATAGCAAAAAATATCTATCTATCTATACAAGGTCACAACGCGTAGCATTACAACGCTTTGTTTTGCGTGACACTGTTGTACGATGACGCAGAGCATTCATTCATAATAAAAACAAACATGAGATACAAGGTTTTTCTGCCCGACAACAACGATATGTAGGAAGGGGAGGGGGATGACGCTCTAAGCCTTCTTCATCACTTTAAAGTCACATGATCTAATAGGCAATGCTTTGATTGGCCCATGTGGGTCAGACAAGTGGATGTGGGGTCAGATAACATGTAGCCGATCTACAAGCTCCCGACATGTCGCAGCGAGACACGGTGTGAGCTTGTAGATTTTTTTCAATGTGCAACACGGGACGTAAAGCCAAGTATGAGCGAGGCAGAAAGGTGCGCTGAGTGGAGCACTCTGCCAGGAGGCACGCCCCTACGTCCCTCCATCTTTTGTGTGTGTGTGTGTGAGGTGCATGTGATGACAATGTTTTGCACGTGTATGAAATGCCACAGAGGAATGGGGTGGGGGTTATGATAAAGAAGATTAATCTCAAGGACCCCTATAACTCTGAGAGTGCACAAATGGAACCAAAGTACAGGTCCATTTGGAACCCCCTCAAGTAACCCTGATGGTCCCTGGACCCTTTGAGAACCACTGTGATAAAATACTGATTGATAAAGCCCTGTGTCAATCATGCTTGTACACGAAATTGATATAAAAATATAATAAAGTGCTTTTAATTAGAATGGTTCCCAAACTTTTTAGCTCTAGACCCAAAAGAGAAATTAGACGTTTGCTTTTGAAAGATGTTGGAATTGATTTTAATTGATCAAAAGTTGTGATTTATTTGTTTAAACTTTTTTTAATCTTTTGAAATAATATATACATTTTTTTAATGTAGGAAACGGGGAAAAAAAGGAGATATTTACTCACAACCCATAAAAATTGGATCTGTGAGTCTGCGACCCAAAGATGGGTCCCGACCCACTGTCTGGGAAATAGTGATTAGAGCATGTAGCCAAACTGTATCAACCAGTCGATCTATGAAAGAAACAGCCTGATAGGACAAGTCCTCTACATACGTATTACACTCCATACACTGATGTATTGCACAAGCTTCATCATGTGCGCTTTTGGATTCTAATGCAGGAAACTGAGGGCAAAAAGATCACAAAAAAGGTTGGGATTAGCTGTGGAGAGAGACACACACACACACACACACACACACACACACACACACACACACACACACACACACACACACACACACACACACACACACACACACACACACACACACACACACACACACACACACACACACACACACACACACACACACACAGTACATTTACTTGAGTGCTGTTAGTACATTTTTGGAGTATTTTATATATATTTTTAGCAAGCCTGATGACTTTCACTATACACTACAGTTCAAATAGAAATAATGTACTTTTGACTCCACTAAACATTTCTAGGAAGGGGACTCCTGGGACCCAAACGTACAAACATACAGTGGGTGACCATTGACTTTGTCGCTTTTCATAAGAGAATCACTTCACTCATTTGCCTCACCCGCTTTGCAGTAAATTTAAGTTCCAAATACTACCACAAGGTGCCGCTTTGGAGTCACTTTTTTTTGTGACAGAGAGACAGATAGACAGACAGACAGACAGACAGACAGACAGACAGAAGATGTCTTATATTATTATTAATAATAATAATAATAACTAGCAATAATTACGTGTGCTTAGAGCGTTTAAATTGGGTTTTCTGTTCAGCGTCGGGCAGTCAGGAACGCATCTCTGTCATTTTAGAAATGTTCAGACACACATTGGTTTCTGTCTGTCTGTCTGTCTGTCTGTCTGTCTGTCTGTCTCAAAAGTCTGTGAGACAGACAGACAGACGTCTTATATGTTTTTTTTTCTCGCATCAATTTCTGTATAGTAGGATTCTACCTCTTTCCTCTGTAAATGGAGTAGTCCAGTTAGTGTAGCGGTTAAAACTGATGTCCGGTGATTTTACGACCCTGGTTCGAATCCCACGCTATACGCATGCGAACTTGCTATTTTTACTTTTACTTCTACTCCACTACATCTCAGAGGAAAATATTGTACTTTTACTCCACTACCATTATTTGAACGCTTTAGTTACTAGTTACTTTGCAGATATAAATCATTACATTATAAAACATACATTATTTGCCCTATTTCACATAGTCTATTTGAAAATGGCCGATCTACAAGCTCACAAGGCATTGCGACGCATTGTGAGCTTGTAGATCAGCTATTTTCAAACATTTCAGTACTTTAAGTATATTTGCCAATACTTTTGTACTTTTACTTTGATTGAACTCAAGTAACATTTTGAGTTCATCCATGACCGTAACAGACGACCGTCATGTGATCCATGGCCAACAGCGAGGCGTTTGTTTTCATTCTTATAAGACCGCGTGGCTCATTTATATGCACGTGAAAGTAACTAAGCGGAAAGTAACTAAGTACATTTACTCCATGTCCACTTGTTGCTGACGGTGGTAGTGTAGGAGCAGCGCTGTAAAAGCCCCAAGCGTCATCGGTGCAGGAAAGATGCGTATTTGGTTGTACACACGGAGACGCAAGGGTGGCGTTTTCAGTCGGAATTCAAATCATGATGCAACACTTTGTGAGCTTGTAGATCGGCTATTTTCACTACTTTTATGGGACACTGTCCCATTAACAGTTGAAAATAGCCTACACCAGAGGTTTTCAACCAGTGGTCCGGGGACCACCAGTGGTCCTTGAGGGGGTTCCAGGGGGTCCCCAGCCAAATTAATAGTTAGCAACCAAATTGACCCTTATGTGTCTGTAACTCTTAATGTACAAATGGAACCAAATGGACCCGTCAGGGTCCATTTGGTTCCATTTGTACACTCTCAGAGTTAAATGAACACTGATGATGGTGATACAGTGTAGATTGGGACGCCCAAGAAATCTAAATGGTTGAGTCCCTGGCATATCTTTTCAAATGGGGGTCCCTGGGCTAATATGTGTCAATTTGGGGGTCCTTGATGGGAATAAGGTTGAAAACCACTGGCCTACACCATTTCTGCCCATCCCTCTAACTTCATGTAGGCGCATTAAAAATATCAAAATTGGCCGCTCTGAATTTGTATCTGAACAAATACTTTGATAGAAGAGATAGGCCTACAGAGGTACTGCAGGGGGGAGGGGGAACCTGATAGCAGAGTTCCTCACTTGGCTTATTTGGAATAGGCTGCATGTCATTAACATAACCGGTTTGGCAAGAGACTGGGCCAGTGTTGTAGGCTAGTGCTAATTTTGGAAGTGGGGGAGCGCGGTTCTTGAGCGGATTGGAGTTTTTATTTGTTACTTTATTTCGGTTTTAGGGTTAAGCTCTGATCCACCCGTCCCTCCCTCCCACGAAAGCCCCCCGACCCCCCGCACGCAACCACTCCGCCGCGCTGCGCCAGGCCGCGCTGCGCTAAAACGCACTGTCTGTGCCTGTGGTGGCCAACTGAAAGCTATAATAACATAGTAGTAATGACAAGGGTGCCATTATATTCAATGATATTCAATTGTTTTGTGGAAAACACATGGCTCATCATGCTTAATTAAAGAGAGACTCACTTGCCTTTTCTTAGTGCTTTTCATTGTTTGGACAGAAGAAATTGTAAACATTTAGCCAATATTCGATCATCATTAAATAACAGACAGTGAACTGGTAAACTGGTGACAGCATGTCATGGATAGCACATTAATTCTTAAACAATATTGAGGAGGAAATAAGTATAAACGAGGAAATAAAATAAAACAAACCAAAAAGACGCCAATAACCCCTGTCTTATAAAAACTGCCAAAGTGGGTCGGGGTTATCTGACATGACAGGCTGTGCCACTTTGGTTTTTATGCTTTCTGCCGTGCGATGTGCTCGCAGCCAAGTCTTGACATAAGGCTCTGGATTCCAGGACCTGAGCGGAGGTCCATGCTGTCTAATAAACATCAGAGCCGACACACGTTCTGTATGTAGTCGCGAACGGAGTGATGTTATTATGAGGTTCAATGTTCATCAAACTAAAGCCGCACACGCATTCTGCCGAGCTGCATGGAATGAGCATATTACAGTTAATAAGGGGTACAAGTGCAGCTGGTACCCTTCTCCCTCCACATTCTATGTAGGTCTAGGCATAGTCCCTAAAAGCATTCACTGAAGATTTTTCTAAATTTCACCTGCACAACCCAATATTATGCTGTTGTTACAAATGTAATGCAGTAAACATGAACGTTAACCTGTAGGCTCATCGCGTGGGATTCGAACACGGGTCGAAAAATCACCGGACATCAGTTTTAACCGCTACACTACCTGGGCTGTTTCATTTACAGAGTAAAATGTTGGAATACTAATACACAACAATTGATGCGAGAAAAAAACAAACATATAAGACGTACGTCTCTCTCTCTCTCTCTCTCTCTCTCTCTCTCTCTCTCTCTCTCTCTCTCTCTCTCTCTCTCTCTCTCTCTCTCTCTCTCTCTCTCTCTCTCTCTCTAGACTTTTGAGACAGACAGACAGACAGGCAGAAACCAATGTGTGTCTGAACATTTCTAAAATGACAGAGATGCGTTCCTGACTGCCCGACGCTGAACAGAAAACCCAATCTATTGGCAAGAGAAAAAAATACGTTTATTTTCCCGTCTCGTTTTATCAATTAAGACGTTAAAATTAAACTAATGTTAAGCGCAGCATCATGCTATCTAACTTTATTTGCTTAATATTTTGCTTAATATAAATGTCACATTTTGTACTGTAAGCAACATACAGGATCTTTCTCTGTCTTTCTAGGAAAAACAGTGCCTAAAAACCCCAAAACAAACAATTTTGCTATTCAAATGAGCTATTGGCATGATAAAACATACGTTTACATTTTCCAAAGCAAGTGTCAAAACATAATACAAAAGTGTAAAGTAATGTATGTACAGTTTGGAGAGGATATACAGTAACTAGTAACAAATATATTCTTGCTGTCTGCTGTGGGCTGTAGGCAGCTGTAGGCAGTAGACCGCTGCTGCCCCTAGTGGCACAGAGTGGAAATCATACATGCCCTGCATGAAACGCATGAGAAGAATGAAAATAAACGACAAAGTCAATGGTCACCCACTGTACATTATGAATGAAACACTTAAGTCCTGTTTCAAATATATTGAAAATAGCCGATTTGCAACCCCCAAGGAACCCTCAGGGTTCCTTGGGGGGGGGGGGGGGGGGACCTGTAACCAGAGTTACATGTCTGTAACTCTGAGAGTGTACAAATGAAACCAAATGCACCCTTACACTGTAACTCTGTAAGTTACAGACCTGAGAGGTCTGTAACTTACAGATCTGAATTTACAGATCTGACATGTCTGAGAGACGGCCTTGCAATTAAAACGTTAGAGAACCACTGACTCCAGAGGGTGATGTGCGTGCCATAGGCCTCTCTTCTCAGCTCACTCATTTCGATTCCCTCGTCTTTTTGATTTTCCAACGTAACCCCTCCCTTGATACTGATTCTCAAGCCATATCTTAATGTTTGATACTGTGGCTTTTTGTTTGTGTCAAAACATCTCTTGGTTTCCGTGCGACGCTTTTTTCCGTCAGCGTGTGAGATCCTTCTTCTTCTCCCGCTGCTCGGACCACCAAAGATGTTCAGCTTTTAAACACTTCCTCAAATCAATGACATATCTGTCACCCAGACACAACCGACGGGCTTCTCCCACTGTCTGACAACCTCAAAACCCTTCAAGTGTTCGCATGTGGCTTTCAATGTGTGCGTGTGTGTGTGTGTGTGCGTGTAAAAATTGCATTCATAAAATTACTGAACCAAAATCTTGCTGTCCTCACAAGTATAGCAATACAAGCGCGTGCGTGTGTGAGTGTGCCTCTGTATGTATGTGAAAGTAGTGTTTGGTTTTATGCATCCCACACACACACACACACACACACGCACATGCACACACACTCATCTGTAATTGTAGGCTGTGTGTGTCATCACGTACTTGACAGTAAAATGAGCTGGGCGTTGGAAGCCGGCTGTCTTAGAGGCCAGTGCAGTCAGTCAGTGTACAAACTGCAAACTGGTGTGATGCACAATTCAAGTGAGCATCACTTCTCCTAGGACAGTGGTTCTCAAACTTTTTCAGGTCAAGGACCCCCAAATTGATATATATTTGGCCACGGACCCCCATCAGATTTTTATTTTGTGCCAGGGACCCCCAGGAGAGAAGATTTATGTAAAAAAAAAAATCAAAATTATTCAAAAATGTCCAAACATTTTCAATATTTCCCCCAATCTAAAATAGCAGATCTATATCTGCTATTTTTTAATAGCCAACGTATTCATGGATAATGTTGTTAAAACTATTGTGATGCTGTAATAAAAAAAAGGTTTCTGCACGCCAGCGATGATATCGTTGATGTCGGGGCAGAAACGTCTTATCTCCGTATTTTAACGTTTTGTGTTTTTTTCGTAAATCAACACCCTGACTTGATCACACTACAGCGTCACACGAAAGCATCAGGAGTAGCAGATCTACAAGCTCGAAACGCGACGCAAAGTGACGGGTTCCGAGCTACTTTTGCATGCTTTTGAATTTGAATCCTGAACATGTTTTTGAGGTTTCCACCCGACAGCGACAATATGCAATGCCAAGCAAAACCTTTGTGATGTTTGGTGTTTGTTGATTGTTTATTTTAGATCCCCATTAGCCACTGCCTCAGCAGTGACTATTCTTCCTGGGGTCAAACGGTACAATTAAAAAAATTACAGTGCAATTAAAAAATATAATTGACAGCATTGAAAGCAAAAATGAAATAATTAAAGAACCAATACAATTCCCATGGTGGACTATGCAATGCAGGGGCGTCCTCTTCCCTGAGCCAGGCCTAAACCTGACCGCGTCCTTATACCAATCCATCTCACACTTGGAGTGTCAAAGAAAAAAAGAGAGAAGAACAGATTTGGAGGAGAAGGAGTAGCGATAGAAGAGTGACGATGTAAAGGTATTAAAGCAGTGGTTCTCAAAAGTGGGGTCCAGGGTCCTTGAGGGGTTTCCAGGGGGTCCCCTGAAAATGTGCTTTGACATCTGTTTAACATCTTTAACCCTATATACATACAGTACATTGGCTATTTGAAAACAGCCGATCTACAGTTTGTGCAAGCTCTGATCTGCTATTTTCAACGACATCTTGATTTTCTATTGACAATTTTGGAATATGTTTGAAACATTTTAACAACTCAACTCTTTTATGGGGGTCCCTGGCATAAGATGGCGGGGTCGACGTCCAAAAAAAAAAAAGAAGAAAAAGAAAAAAAGAAGGGGGGGGGAAAGTATTAATTTGGGGGCTTTCCTCGGCATGAAAAAGTTTCACATCCCGCCGTTATAAAGGATCATACCGCCGTGCCTTATATAGCGTCTTCATTTAAACAGCTGAGCTTTTCTGTTTGAAAACTCACTCCGTTTCCATATAAAAGCCCTGCCATCAACACATATAATCTCTTAGTTGAGCCCATTGAAAGCTGGGTCCCAGGGGTTAATTCAGCCATCAGTCCACGTTTGAATCAACTCCTGACTCACATTGAGATGAAAGCTTAACGCTAGTCCCAGGACCCACATGAGCTCCGGAGGCTCGGAGAGGCCCTCCTCCTTCTCTGAGCTCCGGATTATTGCATGTTCGTCTGGCTCGGACCTCCATCGGGACAGGGAAACTGAAAAGAAAAACAATAATTAGAGATAATTGCTTGTGTCCAAACACGAGCGTTAAAGCCCACCAAACCCGCCCTCCCCCCCCTCCCCTTCTCTTTCGTAGTATGTGAGGTGGAATGAAAGGGACACCCCCTGTTTTGACAGCTGGGCAGGCGGACATAATTTGTGACAGCTGAACCGAAGCGTCTTTAACCACAGAGAGAGAGAGAGAGAGAGAGAGAGAGAGAGCGAGAGAGAGAGAGAGAGAGAGAGAGATGACAGAGAGAGAGAGAGATGACAGAGAGAGAATTAACCACTTTCAACCTGGCGTCCCTATTTTGAGCATGTCTTTATAGGCAGAAATTGTCAAAATAATTCCCAAGATTTTCGAAAACTTTTCAATAGCCTTTATCTATGTGATGCATCGTGAGCTTGTAGCTCAGCTAGCGGCGCTTATTTTTTTTGCGTATCACCGCCGTTTAATATGACCGAAGTACAAAATGGAGCTTAATTAAGTGCTTAAAGAAACTGTGAGAAGATCAGAAAGAAGAGAGAGAGACAAATTCTGCTCCCGGAAGAAGAAAGAAAAGTGGAAGATTTGCAGGGGGAGCATTGACTTAAGAAACTTCATTGACGGCAGTGCTGCGTAATGCGAAGGGGCAGGATTTCAGTCGAAGGGAGGAGGACATTTTGAAGGGGGGGGGAGATTAGTCACACATCATAAACTTCCAAGAAAGGCGGCATTTGAAATCATCTGGCAAGAAAAAAGAAAGAGCGAACGGCGGACTTTACTTTAAAAAGCCTGTTTTACGCAACGTCGCATGACTGTGTCGCGCCTCGGAAACAGACGACCTACAAGCTCACGACACGTCGCATCCGCGACGTGTCGTGAGCTTGTAGATCGGCTGTTTTCTTGGCATAAATCGGCTGAACAACTGAACACGCTGCTGCCGCTGCTGCGTGCTTGTTGGGATAGAGCGGAGGAACATTTAGCAACAGGCCCTCCACCTCTGAACATGGTGTCATGCCACGTTTGACGCATTGGGTTAATTTGCTGCTCCCCGACGGTGACCCTTGAATTTTCGGGTGACACGGGGGTCAAACTGAGCTCGGAATGAGGCAGCCAAAATCATGTCAGTCAGGAGGGGAGTTTGGGGGTCATGGGTCAACCAGCCGAGAGATCCTCGGTATATAGGCCAAAACAAGGACCATATGTATAGACGGCACACAGTGGGGTGGACACAAGTGCTCGAGTCAGCCAGCAGTACTTGAGTCAAAGTGTAAGATATACTCCTGGTCAAATATGAACTCGACTGCAAGTGCTTGAGTTAAAGTATGGGTACTTGCTTTTAAAAATACTTATGTGTTCAAAGTACATATGCTTTTAATGCAATGTACATGATTTAAAATGTAAATGACAAAGTATTTCCCCCCCCTTTTTGATATCAATGCATTGCTGTATTGACATTTAGACATTTTCAAAAAACGATTTTCCAGAAATGTTGCAAAAAATATATAAACAATAGTGAAAATAGTAGATCCACAAGCTTGTAGATCTGCTATTTTAAATAAACTTGAAATAGAGCTAAAGTAGTTAATTCATAAAGTACTTTCCTAGAAATGCAGTGGAGTCAAACATACAACGTGTGTCTTTGAAATGTAGTGGAGTGAAAGTCATAAGTACATCAAAATGCAAACACTCAAATAAAATGGGGATTCTCAAAACATGTACTTAAGTACAGTACTCAAGTAAAAAGGTACTTTGTTACTGTACTCCACTGGCAGTATAGACAGAAACACTTAAGAAACCAAAATAATTCCTGACTTTTTCCGTTCTCGCTTCTAACCAAGCCTTTCCTTCTCCCCTCCTCCTTCTCCCTAATAGCCATGCCACCAGTGGTGGAAAAAGTATCAATACTGGAATGAAGAAATACTTACAAGTAAAAGTCTACAAGCAAATCTACAAGCTCACAACACGTCGCGTCGCTATTTTCAAATAGCCAAAGTTTAAATATAGGGCTGAAGTGGATAATGTATGTTTTGTACAAATAATCAATATCTACAAAGTAACTAAACTAGTAACTAAAGTTTTCGAATCATTTTAGTAGAGTAAAAAGTACAAAATTTGTAAAAGTACCTCAAAATTGTATTTAAGTACAGCACTTGAGTACATGTACTTAGTTACTTTCCACCACTGCTAATAGCCGCCACAGATATTCTGCCCCTAATTTAATAAAGTCGTAAATACCTCTCGTGGCGGCACACACATTGACATCATGTTGGCTACACGTCCTTTTTAAATTGACAGTGACAGAGAGTTTTCCCAGAGGTAAAATATTAATGCAAACACAAGGATTTATTTTTCTCCTTGCTCCCTAAACTCTCCCCGTGTTTACCTTTCTCCTTTGCTCCTAATTTGTGTTTGGTGTGAAATGTTATCCTTGGTGTTGTGTTTAGCGACAGGGAGGGATGGAAAAAAGTGCTAGAGCTGCCGGAGAACACTAATGCTGTTGGGCAGAGCTGTGCTAGATAAGTACTGTATAGGTCTCGCTCTCTCTCTCTCTCTCTCTCTCTCTCTCTCTCTCTCTCTCTCTCTCGCTCTCTCTCAGAGCTATAGTACTGTATAGGTCTCTCTCTCTCTCCATGTTTCAGTTCACACTAAACCACCAGGAAAATAAAATCAGCCCACCAGTGGTAGTGTTAAATGTGTTCAAATAGAAAGTAAAAACTACTCACTAATCATTAGGCATCAATTACTCTATTTTAAAATCTCAAATATCACCGTTATAAAATGATAATGTAATAAATGTATATAGAGTAAGTACAAGTGTGTGTAGAATACCACCTGTACAAAGTATTTGCAGTCATACACTATTTCTCATACAGTACAGTAGTGTCATTTGCTCCCTTACTTACACATGTCGTTGTTTGTCAATTGCTGCTGTATGTTTATTAATTAAGATTAAAAAATATATTTTAAGAAATAGGGAGAAAGTGCACACCTGTATTTTAGAAGTCCACCAGGGCTCAATCCAACTATAAGACAGGGTTTTGGTACATAAAAAAAGTTCCAATGTTGCAGCAGTCCATGCTGTACAGTACCATCATTAGGGTACTATTTAGACCACCCACCTCGTCCCATTCAGCTCAACATATTCTAACATATCTGATTCATGTCATACATGGGAATTGCACATTATTTAGCTGCTACAGAAATATTTTTACATTTTTAATAGTTTTCACCATGATACGAAATAAGTAGCAATTCAGTACAGTTTTATTTCATCCATATTTCTTTTTCCATTTTTGAGTGTGTGTGTGTGTGCGTGCACGCACGCACACACGCACGCACGCACGCACGCACGCACGCACGCACACTTTGTCATATACTGCATGCGGTTATACACACTAAAAAGTGTTTACGGTAAAAGTACAGTATAATGAAATCCTCATACTGTAGCACACAGTCATTTGCAGTGAATCATGAAATCTTTCCTACTCTCTCAGAGTTCAATTAAAAACTGAGGACTGTGCTGTTTACACTTTTATCCAGATCACACAGCAACGGACTGTAATTGTAACTAGAAGTTAGTGTGTAGTTCAGTCCTTCTTTGCACTGAATCCGTGCAGCACATGGAGTTATAAGCCTGGAGTATTTATAATTTTCGATTATTTTACTTTTACTCCACTACAATTATTTGAAAACTTTAGTTACTAGTGGCTTTGTAGATTTTGATTATTATTACAAAACATACATTGACCACATAAGCCCTAATTAAACTTTGGATATTTGAAAATAGCCAAAATAAGTGTATTTTAATGCCAATACTTTTGTTATTTTACTCAAGTAATTTTTTAACACCAGACTCTTACTTGTTACTGAGTATTTCTACATTGTGGTATTGAAAAAGAAATCAGAGTAGTTGGTTCCATCAGTGTAGTAAAGCTCAGCCTCTTTCTCTGTTGCAGAACACAAGTGGACCACCTGCTCTTTGAGGTAAACCAGACATGGAGTATCTGGCCCCGGAGCTCATTATGAGCCTGTTAAAACTGTGATGGGGAAAAAGTCACCAGAGAAAAGAAATGGATGGAGAGAGGAAGAGAGAGAGAGAAGAAAGAGAAATAACTAATGCCTAATTCATGCCCTGTCATATGATGAAGTATGAATCAGGCTTCCGCTTCACCACCCAGCATTCGTATTCTGGGGAAATCTTTCGCTGAAAATAGACGATCTATAAACTCACAAAGCGTTAATAGATTGGCTATTTTCAGCAAAGATGTACTGTAGAGTAGAAAGAAAACAGAAAAGTCACTATATATATAGCCGAGTTCAAGTGGTTAACACTGTTGAAAGGGGAGTCTTGCAGTAGTTTTCATCTCAAGGACCCATAAACTGACATGCATTTGGCTGCGGACCCACATTTGAAAACACGTTGCGCCAGGGACCCCCATAAGAGAAGATTTGTGATGTTACAATCTACGAGCTCACAAGCTTGTAGATCGGCTATTTTCGAGTAGTGAAAGTATAAAATAGGCTTAAAGTGGCTTAAACAATTTCCTGGGAACCCCATGGAAGCCACTCAAGGACCACTTAGGGGTCCCCGGACCCCACTTTGAGCAGCACTGCAGTAAAGAGAGGTGCGGACAGAGAGCGAGAGAGAGAGAGAGAGAGAGAGAGAGAGAGTGAGACAAGGCGTGTGATAGAGACAGAGAGAGAAAGATGGATTTATCAGAGCTACAACATAAACCGTCCATTAAAAGGACAACTCGGTTTCAGTTGATGGTTTTACCACATCAACTGGAAATCTGGTGTTCACCTGAACGCTATGCTGCACTAGACCACAAACTGATGCATGTGTGTGTGTGTGTGTGTGTGTGTGTGTGTGTGTGTGTGTGTGTGTGTGTGTGTGTGTGTGTGTGTGTGTGTGTGTGTGTGTGTGTGTGTGTGTGTGTGTGTGTGTGTGTGTGTGTGTGTGTGTGTGTGTGTGCGTGCGTGCGTGCGTGCGTGCGTGCGTGCGCGTGTGTGTGCGCACGCTCCATATGTGAGGATGAGTATGTAAATGGCTTATTATGCAGAGGAGGCCTGCAAATCATTTCCTGTGGTTCTATCAGATACCCTTGAGGTTTAGACGCTCCTCACACAAGAGTGTGTGTGTGTGTGTGTGCGTGCGCACATGTGTGTGTGAGAGACGGAGAGAGAGAGCGAAGCAGGGAGAGTGAGGAATAGTACTTAAGGAAGAGGTAGCCTATTTTTATGGCAGCTTCAAAGGGAAAGTGATGCAAAGGTTACAATATAATATGTAACTGAATTACACTTGAGCCAAGAGGAAGCATTCAAGTTTATACCTCTCATTATATAAATGCACAGAAATCTGATTCCGTTTAACCCAGTGCTTCTCAAAGTGGGGTCCAGGGAAAATGTGTTAGTATAGTGTGTGCCTCAGCTTAACCGCTTTAACCATATATATACATCAGCTGTTTGAAAATAGCCGATATACAAGCTCACAACGCATTAAAGTGCGACACGTTGTGAGCTTGTAAAATAAGAAATCATGTCTGGACAAATTTGAAATTATTTTTAAACATTTTAACAACGCAAATCTTGTACGGGGGTCCCTGACTCCCTGGCACACCACATTTTTTGGATGGGGGTCCACAGGCAAATAAATATTAATTTGGGGGTCCTTGACATGAAGAAGTTTGAGAAGCACTGATTTTAACCTGACTGCAGTAAGTAGGCTAAGTATTGTCTTAACTCCATCAGTTACAGTTACAGTTCAATGAAAGTCAATGAAAGCTCAACAAGTCAATGAGAGCAAGTCAATGAAAACTAAACGCACATGCATGTGTGGTACTCGTATAGCCAAAAATAGCTGATCTACAAGCTCACAAGGCAGTGAGAAACGATACATTGGGAGCTTGTAGATCTGCAGTTTTTGGCTATTTATATATGCTTAGTATAAAAGTATGCCTGCCTATGTTTTTTGTCCGTCTCTGTATAACTTTGCTGTCGATTGGAAACCTTGTATGTCCTTTTTAAATTATTACTTAAAAATATATCTTTTTATTTTAAATAGTGAAAATAGTGAATATTTTCACTACTTTTGTGCGACACCTGACACTCTTTTATGATGAAGTACGGTATTAATTTACGCAAAAACTAAATGAAATGGGGAGCTGAGGTTTCTGCCTGACAGCAACGATAAGCAGAGAGTGCATGTGAGTTGCTTGTGCATGCGTGCGTGTGTGCATGCATGCGTACGTGCGTGCATGCGTACGTGCATGCATACACGCCTGCTAAACTTTGTACCTTTTAATGCGCAGTCAGGGACGCAGACCTGCTCGCTCGCTGGGTGGTGGTGACACTGCTGGCGAGATCACTGCAAACTGCAAACGACAAAGGCTGCAACAACAGGAAGATAATTCACATTTGATTGGTTTCACATGGCCTTCATAAACAACAAAGTTGTTCCTGCAGGCCTCCGAGCCTGTTTTCCAGCAAACATGGAATCCATTTGTGTGTGTCCCCCACCCCCCCTAATCTGCATGACACACACACACACACACACACACACACACACACACACACACACACACACACACACACACACGCACTCGCACTACCGAGGCACTGATAACTCTGATTTATGGTGTCAGGCACTTATTTTGAAATCAGACATTTTAGCTTCTAAAAATAGGATCATGTCACTCAGGCGTTCTTTGACAAAAGTACAAATGTCACCCAGTATGTCTCTCCTTCCAAAAAAGTTTTTAACAGGATGACACCACGCTCTGTGTGTGTGTGTGTGTGTGTGTGTGTGTGTGTGTGTGTGTGTGTGTGTGTGTGTGTGTGTGTGTGTGTGTGTGTGTGTGAGTGAGGCCTTATAATATTTACAGTATGCTTATTAACATGTTAAGCAAAAGAGAACAAATTTAGAATTGCTCTGCTGAAAAATAATGTAACGTATTTGTCACCGATGGTTGTTAAAACTTTCTCAATGCAGTCTAAACAATTACAGCAAAAATATGAGCTCACTTTACCAAATACTAATTAGCCTACCTATACTCTCCCTATCATATACAGTATAATGGTATGTGGTATGTTATACTACTAATAATAATAATAGTAGTAGTAATAACATAAATGATATTGGGATATTTGCATGGTTTTCATCAGTTTATTTTCAACATCTCCAGGTCAATTGCAATAAATCGTTACTTGATTATAGGTCAGGTCCTTTAGTTTTTACGATCACCAATGAAAATGCAGTTTATAGGCTACTGTAGTAAACCCCACTACGGTGTTCTAGAGACCTTTCTGCTTGTTGAACTCTGAGAGAGCAGATTTTACAGTGTAGAATGGGGTCCCAGAGAAAGGAAATCAAATGGGGGGTCTGTGATCTAATGCTTATGGGAATCCTTGACATTAAAACGGTTGAGAATCACTGTCTAATAGCGTCACTGTCAGGGCTTTAAAATGATCTTGCTGTCGGGGCTGAAACCTCTTATCTCCATATTCTAACTTTTTGTGTTTTTTCGTAAATTAACACCCTACTTGATCATACTACAGAGTCACACAAAAGCATCAAAAGTAGCAGATATACAAGCTCGAAACATGGCACAAAGCCACGTGTTTTGAGCTTGTAGATCTGCTACTAGTGATAATAGCTGATCTACAAGCTCACACGCGTTGTGCGCTTGTAGATTCACTATTATTGATGTTGTTTTTTGTTTGTTTTTTTAATTTGCGGAAGATCTTTGAATTCTTTGGACAATTTCTAAATTCATTGATATTGAAAAAAGAAAATTTACTTTGTAATTTGTACTTTTGAATACTATGTTTTTAAGCATATGCAGCCTACTTTTGAACACTTTAGGATGTTTAACTGGCTACTCCAGTGCTTTAACTCAAGTATAATTTTGACTGAGCAACTTTCACTTCAACTTTTTTTTCAAAGTATATATATAGCCTAATGCAGGAGTATATTTGACCCAAATACTGGGTTAGCCTAATTTGTCCACCACTTTATTTGGCCAACGTTTTTACATTCAGCTGAACTTGTTCACCCACAGCAGCACCGTAGCTTAACCTATTCCCTGAACCTTTAACTTCTCTCTCTCTTACAAATGAATATCGTAGGCTTCACTATAGCAATTATTCTCATGAGACCTGCTCTCTTACTGTAGCATGTCTTTCATTTCAGCATTTGGAGTTGAACTTGTTAATGTTTAATGCGTTTCGTAATGCTATCATAAATCGTCGCAAATGCTCCAAAAATGGTTTAAATAATGAGGCTTGTCGGCCACCCGCATTTTACTGTGTAGTAAAATTAATGAGAGACACGTTGAGCTGCGGTTTGTATTCGACAAAGGAGGCAGAAAGTTATGTTATGTGTTTCTGAAATGTTTTCAAATTAGGATTTTTCACTTATCAATTTTTTGGAGGAGAGTTTGTTGCCATTTAGGCCTAAAGGCTTTTCACTTGTTCAGGAGGGTTTAATTCAATGCAGACATGTTTGAAAAAATATTGGGAACATTTTTATGTCTTTGAAATAATAGGCTTTTATTATAGCAGGCTATTGATAGGCTACATATTCTTTTATTTACCTTGAGAAATGTGTTTGTTCGTTCCACTCAATAGGCCAACCGTGTGTGTGTGCGTGTGTGTGTGTGTGTGTGTGTGTGTGTGTGTGTGTGTGTGTGTGTGTGTGTGTGTGTGTGTGTGTGTTTTATTTTAGTATTTATGTACAGCCTATGATTTATATTTAAACAATAGTACAGTTCTAGACTGTATACAGACTATTGATTGAAACCTTTATTGATTACTTATAAGTTAATTAATTCTGTAAGACTTTTTTTGTCTCTCAGAAATGTTGCCTGATCATTTTTAAGTTCTATTAAAAACAAATGCTGTCATATCCTGTAAAAAAAAATCTTACAACTTAACAAAACATTTTTTAAAGCCTATATCCAAAACTAAAACAAACAATTTAGATGGGTAGGCAAAGGGTAAGTGTTGTGCTATTGTTATGGGATAGAAGCACACACGCGCACGCACACACACACACACACACACACACACACACACACACACACACACACACACACACACACACACACACACACACACACACACACACACACACACACACACACACACACACACACACACACACACACACACACAAACTCTCTAATTTGGTCTTGAAATTCAATATAGGCTAGTACATGTATAAAATTATAATTTACAAAATTGATGTTGAATGATAACAAATAGTAATAGTAACAAATAGCATAATATATACGTGCAACTAGTTCAGAGTTGTAATACTTTCATAATAACAGCAGCAAGTGTGTTACTACTCCAATAGCAAATCGTCCTCGCGATGTCTGTGATGCCCAGTTTTGTCTCTGCCGTACAACGGTGTTGTGAGGTGATCTACAAGCTCAGGTATTTTCACCATGCGACACTGTTGTACGAAGGAGTATATAACATCTGGACTTGACCCAGTAAAAGGCTGCTATTGATTCACTCAGTTGTTACCGCCCCCATGTGGTTGAACATGGGTCTGCATGTTTGGCAGCTGGATTAAGACCACTCACCTCTCGTGACCTGATTCTGGACACAATAGTGTAGGAGCAGGAAATGTCATCTCACTTGAAGTCATCAAGTCAGAGACTCATTTAAAATAAACACTGTCACTGCATGGATCATTTACCATCAGAATACCCAAATGGATGAAAACATGTATTTATTTAAAACTGTCGAATAATAATATTATTAATAATGATGATAATTAAGGCATGGTTGATGTGATAGCCTAGTTGAGCAGCGTGGCTCATCAACAACCTTGGCGCGCACACATTTAACATCTTTTATTTGTGTTCACATATAACAAGAAACTCTTGAACACAAACAATAGTATAAGCACACACTTGGGAAACTCAACAATAAGTGTTTCAGGATACAGATCACGGATACGGGAAGCATTGGTTGTTGGTAGATTCCACCGGTGAGTAGTGCCTTCTTTTATGCAAGCTACATAGTCCACAGAAGTTGCAAATGCATCCACTGCACCTACTACATTGACGATGGTAGTTACAACGGGGCAGTTTAACGTCATGCCCAGGACACAGTTTACATTTGTAACCAAGCTGTATAATAGCATCTTAAGATGTTGGTACTTTAGCTCCTTGGTGGTAAGGAATGCCTGCCACACACACACACACACACACACACACACACACACACACACACACACACACACACACACACACACACACACACACACACACACACACACACACACACACACACACACACACACACACACACACACACACACACACACACACACACCTGTACACACAATAACATTAGCTACCTCTGTGCTTGTTTCAGGAAACATTGAAACTTTAACCTCATGAACCATAGTGTCCTTATTCTGGGCATGTCACAAAAGGCGAACATTTGCAAGCTCATAGATCTGCTATTGTCGCTGAATGTTCGCCCCCAGAAAAGGGACTCTTCCAATAGTTAACTTTGTGTCTGAAATCAACAGAGCAGCCAGTAAGGTGGGGTTGGTTCAAAGTTCAAGTTGATGTTACACGCACACACTGCACATAAAAACACATAACTGAGAACATTCTTTGGAGAAAGCCTATACTAGTATACCTTACCTACTGTAAATCTCCTTTGGTTTCTGCTCTTTTATTTCCTGTGTGTTGCTACCGGTTCACTGTTTTTTGTACTGTTTCTGTCCTGTTTTTCATAACAGTGGTACTGTCATGACAGAAGAATTGTCCCCATGGGATCCGTAAAGGTCTCTATATCCAGAGCTGTTTTTTTTGTTTGGGTTCCCCCCCCCCCCCCCCCCCCACTCAATCCTAGATTTTTTAAATTCGAAGTGCATAATAACTAACCCTAGACCTAACCCTGACCCTGCCCTAGACATATCCCTAACCCGTGTCCGCAACATCGGCCAGCAACATGTCAGTGGTTTGCAGAAAGGTTTACAATGGTAAGGTTTCTCTCGTATCTAAACCATTGGAACCTTCATGTTGCGTTCAGGTCATGCTGTCTCACTGCAGAGGGGAAGAGGTCGTCATATGCAGGTGGAAGTGGACGTGTGGTGTTGTTATCGTCTTTGTGACGTTCCTGGTACTCGGCTGCTGTCTCCTGAGCTCTATGGAGGGACAAATACAGTACAAACACTTAATTGTTTCACTGATGAAAACAAAACAAAAATAAAAACGAATCTACAATGACTAAAACTATGACTAAATATATTGAAAATTTCGTCAACAAATAAAAACTTGACGAAAATGTTAGAGAGGGACAAGTGGAGAAGAGATCCAGTAGAACTAAGATGAATCATATTATTCTTGGCACAGGTGTCGCTCTCCGGAAATAGCTGATCTACAAGCTCACAACACGTCTGTGACTCGCTGTGAGCTTGTAGATCAGCTATTTTCGGCACACAGCTAAGTATAAATCAGGCATTATGCCGCCATCACGGCCCGCCAAAATATTTTGGGGTCGAAAATCTGATATTTACTCAACTAAAACTAGATTTACAGTAAAGTAAAACATTTCAAATTACTAAAATATGACAAACTAAATGGAATTTTATTTATAAGACTATGACTAAAACTAAATACAAATTTGCGGTCAAAATTAACACTGTGTACTGCTGATACATATAAATATGTCATATCTCGATGTTTATATGCCTATGTGTTCAAGTCTAATGTGTTTAGGTTTCCTTAGTCACTCATCTTCTTTGCATTAACTGAGCTTACAGACTGAAACACCATGGGTTAAGTCCTGAGAGGTGGCATGTCCTAGTTTATTCTAACTCTGTGTGTTCACATGTAACCAAATGAACCCCTTTTGATGGGATTCTACTGTACGAGTAGAAAAGTGAAGTTTGAGTGAGACTTGCTGTTTCATTTAAAAAATAATTTTATGTAAATAGTTTGCACACAGCAGAATATTGTGTGTTAGTTTAACTCTTGAGTTAGTGACCCTTACAAGTCTTTTTTTAAACTGCAGACAGAAGGTTAATGTTTATTCACTACTGTTTCTCACTGTGCTCATTAACAGGAATGTTGTGACCCTTCCACAGTCAATCTAAAGGAGCACTTCACCCATTTTCAACCTATCTTCATATAATTGGTCCTCACTAATGCTCATTATAATATGGTACCGTTTCTGTCTACTTGGTGTGTCTCAGAGGAGAGCTGTGGACAGTTTAGAAACCTGCCTGCCAGTGACATCATCGGTGGGGATTCCAGGCTAATAGAAACTACAGTCTGAACTGTCCATAACCCACCAATGAGATGCTGAGTGAGTAGACAGAAAGTGTGCCATCTCATAACGAGAACGAGTGAGGACAATTGGTGGAAGATAGGGTTGAAAATGGGTAAAGTGCTACTTTAAAACATCTTTTCCCTTTATAGCCAATAGTGAGTAGTGAGCCTGAAAGTTGTTGTAAGACTGCGATTGAGGAAAGTTGCCTGGCTAGCTACTGCTTAATTAGTGGCGCTGGTGTCAACAAGAAAATAGCAGATGTACAAGTTGATCTACAGATCTGCAAGCTGAACATTTTGCCACGCAACACCGGCACACAACTAAGTATCAGTCAGGCTTACCTGCTAGCTCGGTGGTGTGTTACTATGACGCGGGCTGAACCGCCTTCATCCCTGGTGAAGGCTGGGTTATCTCGAGGACACACGGTGTGGTACTGTGGAGGCGAGCCGGGACTGCAGTTCAGCTCAGCTGCCGCAGGCCCGGCTCCCTGGCTAACGGCAGCATAAGGAGGCGGAATACTGTACTGAACCACCGTAGCACCGTGGAACATCATGGGCTGACCACCGGCGTTAAACACAAAGGCTGGTATGTGCTCCAGTCTCTCGGGCATCGTATCGTCCTCGTCGGCCCGGCGTTGCCTACAGGGCAGGCAGGGCAGCATCCCGAACTTGCAGACGCTGATGAGCATGAAGGTGCCGCCTACGGAGAGCAGGATGGGCCCCAGGAGCTGGGTCCACTCGAAAACCTCTCCGTCGTCGTAGTTGAGCCAGCCCATGGCGGTGAACGTCATGCCCATCAGACCCAGAAAGATCCCAGAGAACAGCAGCGCGGCCCCGGCCTTATCGCTGTCCAACGCGGCGGCGTTGTCTGACCGACCCTCCCGAAGATGAGCGTTCTGAGAGAGGTCGTCAGATGACACGTTGATGACCGCTTGTGGACTTCTGGGGCTGCTGCTGTTGTCCTCTGCACGAGCGCCCCCTAACCCTAATCCTACTGGCTTCATCGTGCAGCCAAACCGTTGTGGTGACAAGAGAGAGTGTTTGTGTGTGTGTGTGTGTGTGTGTGTGTGTGGCCCTCTCACTGTGGGAACATCGAGGAATGCTGAGTGCACCTTTAAATACACTAACTAACAGAGATGGGGCAGGTTATAACTTAACCAACACTTGACCTTTGTTGGCCAAAAGCTCTGTTTGTGTACAGTATGGTGTGAGTACACCAGGTAGCCTCTGTTCCCAGCACCATGTCTCAATTAACAGACATTAGGCAAATCAACGATTTTACGGACAATGGATACATCTTCGGGTGACCAAGGTGTTCCATTTTATGTGGGACTGCAACGGATTTGTTTGCGTGTTGTCCAACATTTTGATTGGCTCTAGTTTTCTAAAGTCAAAGCAGTGCAGTCAGTCACTGTAGGTCAGGAGGACAGACCATTTTGTAATATCTGGCTTGTGTCCAACGGCTGTGAAGAAAGCAGGGATGGCTTGTCATCGGAGGACAGGACCTTGTTTGACATCAATCAAACGGTGGCACAAGTGCCTACGCTACGCCCGGCGACCGGGAACATTCTGAGTCACCGCAAAGTCACAAGCTGTGCACATTTAAACTATATGGGTCAGTGTATGTGGGTCATTCCACAATTGGAGGACATTTGCTGTCTCCCCCTCCTCATGCAATTTCAAATCAAATACAAAAACGAGATAGATACTAGATACTTAGATATTTGGATATTGGAAAGTTGTATTCAAATAAAATAAAAGTCCACATTCTAAAGACCTAACCTATAATCTGCCAATCTATTGTGTGCTACTGAAGAAGGGAAAGCATAGAGATGTGACAAGCTTAGCGGCAGATAGAATTGTTTATTTTGTAAGTTAGCTAAACATTATATGAATTTCTTTTGACTATATATATACCTCTCAGGATTGGTAACATGTCCCACATTGACCCACACACAAACATACTCTTTGTCCCACATTTGGTTTGTTTGGATCTGGTCACCACGGCTACATGTAAATATGGAAATTGCGTTGTTGAAACATGAATGCTAGTATATCCATATTCAAAACCGTGAGTTTGTTTAGAAAAATTCACAGAGCAAACAAGTTTGTGTAAGGCTTTGAAGACTGAAATTGCGGAATACAATTTAAGAAACCAGTGACTATAATTCATGTATTCTGTATTATGCCATAGTTTGTTGTGAGCTCACATTGAGAGGAATTCTAAACCAAAAGAACCCCATAAAGAACTCCAAACTCAGGTTTATCTTGATGGCTGTGATCCACTTTCACTTTATAAAGTATAGTTCTGTTTTCATCACTTAAGAAATTATTAAATATTAATTATGAAACTGTGGTAACAACCGTTATAAACTTGAGGTCATGCTATACTGTATGATTTATCTGTGCTACTGTGCTGTTTGTTTGATTTAGTACTGTAAATAAGACTTAAAAAACGGTTTGTCTCGTCACAAATCTTTGGTCTGACTAGGCTTCAAGTCTTGAGGGAGCACTTCACCCATTTTCAACCTTATGTTCATATAATGGTCATGGTCCTCACTAATGCTCATTATAAAAAGTTACCATTTTCAGTACATCTACACTCACTCTGTACGTGTCTCAGAGGAGGGCTGTGTGTGGACAGTTCAGAAACCTTACTCCGATTACATCATCGATGTGGATTCTAGGCTATTGGAAACTATGGCCTTTTTCTTCCAGGAAAGTTAGCATGCTGAAGCTATTGTTCTCGCGTCGATTAAAACAAAAACCTTAAAAGTTTGAAATCTCGTTTGAAATGACCATCAATGATGTCATCATTAGAGTAAGATACATGAACTGTGCACATCCCTCTTCTGAGACACAGTATAGACAGTTGAAAACGTACTCCTTTAAAGCTAGTTAAACGCCTGCATGAGAACAACACGGGAAGAGAAGAGGGATGGCAGAGGTTCAATAGGTGAAATAAGCATTAAAAGGGTGTTTCTGCACGCTCACAGGGCTATAGATTAATTCAGCTCCGACTGCAGCACTCTATACATAACTTATCACAGACGAGCCATGCTGCGGTGGTTGAACAATCAAGTGTAGCAGGTTAAGTGGATGGGGGCTTAAAAACGCATCACGCAATGTGTGTTGTATGTAGTGAGAGCGGGAGCTCAATGAGATCAGCGCTGAATGGAAGCCACACATAACACGCAGCCGGCATGAAGACATCCCATCGGGCTGTCGGGCAGAAAACCTTGCATCTCCATATTTCATCTTTTGATGTCGTTTCCCTACAAGAGGAGTCGGTCAAAAGGAGCGAAAATAGCCGATCTACAGTGAAAGCGGTTTTTACAAGACCTTGTAATGCATTGGTTCTCAAAGTGGGGTCCGGGGACCCCCAGGGGTCCTTGAGGGAGTTCCAGGGGGTCCCCAGCTAAATGATAGATTAGGCACCAAATGGACCCTTATGGGTCTGTAACTCTCAGAGTTACATTGACATCGATTTTACAATATAAATTGCGGTCCAAGTGATAGAAATGCCATTAAATGGGGGTCCGTAGGCTAATGCATGTCAAACTGGGGGTCCTTGAAATTAAAATGGTTGAGAATCGATGCTAGAGCCGTAAAAAAATCTTCTCTTGGGGGTCCCTGGCATATCTTTTCAAATGGGGGTCCGCGGGCTAATAAGTGTCAATTTGGGGGTCCCTGGCATGAAAAAGTTTGAGAACCACTGTTTTAAAGTATTTACAAGACCTTGTAATGTGACTGAATAATAGTTACATAGGGTGCATTTTTTTTCTCTTTCCATTTCCTGTAGGTTTTGGACATCCAGTACTGTACAAGGTTTCCACCCGACAGCGGCGATCCTGTGTAATAGAGCTTCAGCACTTAAGCCAAGGTGCCGGCACAGTCTCACAAGTTGAATGCTGCTGTGCTGCTGCTGCTGCCTGAAGTCTGAAGTCACACGTTAGGTGAATGAGTCATTTACTATTCTCTAAGTGCTTGGATGACTTCTCACGCCTGATAACTGCAGTGGCGGAATTACCAAGTACATTTACTCAAGTAGCCTACTGTACTTAAGTACTGTAGGACTTTGAGGTACTTGTGCTTTACTTGAGTGTTTAGATTTTTTTTCAGTGAATTGAACTTCTACTGGACTAGTTCCCTGAGGCAAATATTGTACTTTTTTACTCAACTGCAATTATTTGAAAACCTTAGTTACTGGTTACTGCGTATTTAGATTATTATTAGAAAACATTAACCAATTCAGCCCTATTTTGGCCATTGGACAATAGCCGATCTAAAAGCTCGCAACAAATATCGATGGGAGCTTGTAGAGCTGCTATTTCTTTTAAAGTTTGACAAATTTGGAAAACTTGAACAAAAAAAAACACTTTAGGTGCTTTAAGTATATTCTTATGTTAGTAATATTTTTTTATATTTGAATATTTCTAAATGGTGGTATTGATACTTTTACTTAAGTAATAAAAAAACCTGAGTATTTCTGTTACGTGTGTCAGTATAGTGTGTCAGAGTCTGGAGAGTGGGTCTGTGAGTGTGTGGATAATTCGAGGTGCTGCCTATCCGTTGACAGCAGCATTCGTAGTAGTGCTGTCCTCTGCTAGCCTGGGAAACCCTCTGCACGCTTGCCATGCTCTTGTTTATGAGTTTGTGTCACTTGCCATCCCTACTTCTGTGTCAATTAAACCTTAATTAAAACTAACTTGTGTGTTTCTGAAGGTGTGTAGTTTATGGTAATGGTTTGTAATGATCAGTTATCAGATTGGTTGAGCTTGATTTTTTTCTGTCAAACTAGCCATTATAGTGTAACGGTCGCCAGGTTTTTGTAAAAGTACATTTTGGGTAGATTAGTTTAGAGTATGGCAGATGACATTAGGATTTTGTTTTGTGTTGGATAGGTTAGTTAGTGTTTAAAACTAACTCAAGATTAGGTTTATATTGATTTAGTTTATTTATTGAGTTGCACCGTATGTCATGTTTATTTTGTTAATGTTTAAACTTGTGTTTTAAAATCACATACTTGATTTCTTCATGTTACAATTCATCCTTCCCCTGGACGGTGGGACAACTTCTTCCACCAACTGATGACTTCTCCTCATGTCTGAACTGCAAACCATCAGCTGCTGTATTGTCTGTCATTGTGTATAGAAGTACATTTTATTGACATGAGAAATTGGAAAGCTTGTCCTGAATGATCATCATACATTATTACCATGACAGCCAAATTACTTCATCATGTTCTAATGATGTTCACTTTCTTTCTTTTTTTACACTTTCAGGGATAAAAGTAGTCTCGCGTAGCCAGACAACTATTCCACAATCTCTGACTGCTATGTAGAGTCTGGAACTATAGTCTACACCAGTGGTTCTCAAACTTTTTCATGTCAAGGACCCCCAAATTGACACTTATTAGCCCGCGGACCCCCATTTCAAAAGATATACCAGGGACCCCCATAAGAGAAGATTTTTTACGGCTCTAGCAGTGATTCTCAACCATTTTAATTTCAAGGACCCCCCAGTTTGACATGCATTAGACTACGGACCCCCATTTAATGGCATTTATACCTCTGGGACCCCAATTTCAACTCTGAGAGTGTACAAATGGAACCAAATGGACCTGTTAGGTCCATTTGGTTCCATTTGTACACTCTCAGAGTTACACACTCATAAGGGTCCATTTGGTTCCTGTCCATCATTTAGCTGGGGACCCCCTGGAACCCCCTCAGGTACCCCTGGGGGTCCCCGGACCCCACTTTGAGAACCAACGGTCTACACCCCCCGAAAGCCGAGAAAGGAAGCTGTCATGTGATCGTCATTTCCGTTCTCGAAAATATATTTAAAAATGTATTTTTTTTTTTAAATTTCCATATTTGATAAGCAGCAAGCTATATATAGGCTTTGATTATTGTGATTCATATTAGGAGAAATGTACATGACTGTAAAGACAAAACGGAAGCGGAGAGGAGGTGTCACATCCGCTTTATTACCGGATCATTTTTGGAGATTTCCATTGCTCCAGACTGAATGACTGGAAGCATTTGAACATTGGAGGCAACAGTCTGACTCGCGAGACGAGGGTTAAAGTAACACTCAGGATTTTTGCGGTGCACAGGCTTTTAGGGTCAAAACCTCTTTTTTTTTTACAACCATAGACATTTACATTTGCTTGGATTATTTTGTTGAAGCTTATTTTAGGGTCCTTTTGTCCAGGGTTGTAATTTGCTTGGGGCGGGGGGTGTTTCGATGTTCGCGGCCCACCCATCTGAGTCTGACCACTTAACACGGCATAATGATCAATCGATCGATCGTGTTCCGGCTTGGATCAATGGAGCTAACGTAAAACAATTTTTTCAAGGTCTTAAAAGAAAAAATACCATGATATTTGTTTCACATAACATTGTGTTTATCAAAAGTATTTTTGCATGGCCCCAGTTGCAAGGTCCTCGCGGC